>NC_136908.1:41063085-41333831 GCF_949606895.1 Notothenia rossii | reverse complement strand
AAAACGTAAACATATTCTGCTGCTCTTTGAGCTCCCCTTACAGGTTAGGGTTCTGACTCTGTCTGACTCTGTGTGTAGCGGCCATCTACCTGAAGAACATGGTGAGTCAGTACTGGCAGGACAGGGAGCCCTCTCTGGGGAAGTGGTCTTTCCCTTCAACATCCACGAGAACGACCGGCAGCAAATCAGAGACCACCTAGTGGAGGGTATCATCCGCTGTCCTGAGTCAATACGGTAAATAGACAAAACATGGCCGCACATATATAGCACACATACTTGTCATTCATCACACATTTCTGCATCTCTTCTGTAGTGTTTGTAATGGATAGGCCTGTTAATCTATAAAATCGTTTTAACCATTGCGATTAGTTTTATATTTAGATAACAATGGGAACCTGAAATGTATGCTTTGAAAGAATACACTTTCCTCCTGACTAATACAATAACTGACTTCATATGTTTATGCACTGTCCGCAGTTCGCAGCTGACCATGTGTCTGCGAGTTGTCATCAAACACGACTTCCCCGGCCGCTGGACAGCCATAGTGGATAAGATCGGCGCGTACCTGCAGTCTCAGAGCAGCGGCAGCTGGTACGGCAGCCTGCTGGCTCTCTACCAGCTGGTCAAAACATACGAGTGAGTAAGCTGTTCATTTTCATCTGCATCACCTCACTGCTGAGAAGGACCCTCCTGGGGAGTCATTAGCCCTCACATCACAGGTTTAAAGGAGGAGGCGCCCATGCTGGGAGAATGACTCTGAACTCTGTTATTTCCAATATTTCTTTAATAAAAATCCAGCCTCAACACCACATACAAATATCCTTCTTGAATACCTTTAGGAAGACCAGTCATTAGATCTGTTAAAAACAACAGCTGCTGCTATAGTATAACCAGCGAACTCTATACACAGGCTCGGTTATTACATTAGCACTTCATATTCTGATTCCTGATGATGGAGAAGTCCTCCTTCTGACTTGCGAAGGCCCCTGTGAACCACAAATAATATTTTTCCTCTGAAACAAATACCAACAAGCACTTTGAGAAGTCTATGCAGGCAAAAAGACAGAAGAAATTAGCTCAATAAGTCTGTAGTTTACCAGAATGCTCAATTTACAAAAATGCTTATCTTGTGAGTTTGCAGGTATGAAATAAAAAATCATTTATTTTGTACATCATCACCATTTCAATATATTTTTCCATGATTGTGTGGAAAAAAAAAAAAAGAAGGTAATTTACGAACCTATCACAATATCAGTCAAAATATTTGTTACCTTTTTCCCAAATCAAGCAGCATTAATTGGCAACACACAAGTCTCATTACGATCAGGCATTTTTATTGCCATTACAATTATTAAAACATTACTTTTTGTACAATCAATCAATGAAAATACTTTATTAATCCCCGGGGACATAGGTTTTGTGACAGTTGCACCATATTCAAATCAGTAAATATGACCACCATGCTAGCCGGCTTCAGACAGCCGTGGGGTTGCTGCACAACAGTAGCATGTATGCACAACAGCAGCACCCAATGGCAAAAAAAACTTCAAAATCTCTCCCTACAAAACAGATTAGAGAAGGCACATCTTAATAAGTTACGAGCAGAAGTTATAAACAGGAGATGAAATGTGCAGAAGAGATCCATTCTATTATTGATTGTGTGCATACTTGCATATCTACATGTTCCAGGTACAGGAAGGCGGATGAGAGGCAACCATTGTTGGCAGCAATGCAGATCTTTCTGCCGAGGATTCAGCAGCTCATCAGCCAGCTGCTGGCCGACGCCACCATCTTCTCTGTCCTCATCCAGAAACAGATCCTTAAGACCTTTCACGCTCTCGTACAGGTGTGTGTGCGTGTGCATGTGTTCATGTGTGTTTTTTTTTAGCTTGACTTGATTCAGAAGCGTAATGTCTTAAGACCTGTTCTTGGGAATATCTTTATGAAGAAATTAGTGCTGTCAAAAGATAAAAATATTTAATCGGATTAATCACAAGTTTAAAAGGAACATATTTATTTGTAGTTTAATATTTTGTTGGTGGAAAGACAAATGCAGGTATGGAAGAATGAGATGCTAAAAGCAGATGGATCAAGATTTGTATTATTTTATTTGTTACTTTTCACTTGAGTTTTTCTGAGCAAAAATGTCTCGGGGAGTGTTTAGTATTGACCAAAACATCGATAATAAATTATATAAAAATAATCGCTGCATTGTTTAATTAGTTCTAAGTGGTGCAGTTTGAGAATGTACAATTGGCCCAGTCTTCTCTAAAGTTACACTGCAACCTGCCTGTGAGACACTGTGAGTCCAACCATACAGTCTGTGTCCAACACATGACCTGCAATACACATGCTACAGCTGCCCAGCTGCTCACTGTTTGTAAAAGTAAATAAATAGTATTTTCATTTAAAAAATGTACTTTCTATACCCTGCTTCATAAACAATACTGACTTCCCTGTGCTCCTCCGAGTCTGTCTCACAGTCCGGGGAGGACAGCACGAGAACACAGACAGGGAGGCTGGTTTACTTCATAGAGGAAATGGCTGTCAATATTAACAACACAGGAGCTAAAACGCTTAATAACCTTCATTACGTGTTAAAGAAAGAACACAAGAAAGGAGCGGAGCCGCTGTGTGTGTAGAGAGAGGGAGAGAGAGAGCTGCGGTCCTCCTGTCCTCACAACTATTAATCCCGGTCCCGGACAATTGTTATTTGTTCTTACTCAGAACCGAGTTTTGCTTCCAAACCCTGCAACTGTGCTTGCTACACGTCCCGCCCCACACCCGTAACAGTACAGAAAGCGTCGAGATGCACCGATAAGCAGAACCGAAACTAACATTTCTAAACGATACCGATGGAATCGAAAATTCGGATTTCGGTACCCAACCCAACTCCTCAGTCATCCTGTTAGTTTAACGTGCCTGTCTCTTAGATAATTCCCAGGTGAAAATGCGTGCTGGAAATACTGAGGGAGGTACCGTCTAAACTGGATACTATGATTAATTTGAGCTACAAAAAAATTGTGCGTATTAAAGCCTCGAGATTAATCACATGCGTTAACTTTGACAGCCCTCGAAGAAATACATCCGAGCAACCTACAAAATAAGGCTTCTCATTCTGGATAATCTCGAATAATCATTAGGTCGGCCACCCTTTCATCAATCATGCCAGCTTCTTCAGTTTTGACATCCTCTGTACATAATAATAATACATTTTCCTGTCTGAATTGACCAATCCACGGACTTCCTCACACACACACTCAGTGCATGCAGCTCTGCTGATCTCTCCTCCCTGGCTGCAGGCTGATAACAGACAGTTGGGATCGCAGCGAAATTCTCTCTGCAGACCCATTCTCACAGCGTTTATCAACCTTTTTCTCACTCAATATCAAGCCACACTTATTGTTTTTACTTCGGCTGTGACTTTGTGTGTGGTCAGGGTGAGTTTAGCTGTTTTTCGCTGTGTATCGCTAAACAAGGAAACCACACCTCCACGGAGCTCAGCGCGATTCACAACGTGAACCAACCAATCAGAGCACACTGTGCTCACAGGGAGGGTGGGGGCTGTAGCTATTGGAGCTACAACGAGCCGTTAAAGGCAGAGAGTGAAATTCAGTGAATACACGTAGTTTATGCTGTATGAGAAACCAAAGTGATTTTGGAAAATTGCACAATATAAATCTATTCTAGTAGACCTCAACAATGGAATTATGATCAGTGGAAATGGCCATGAAATGGGACCTTTAAGATCAACTTCATTTGTCACACTGTCAGAACTGAACAAGTGTCCCTCAAATTCATAATTGATACATTTTAGAGTCTGCACTGGGAATGCTATGGTGACCCTGATGGTCAAACAACAACATTTCTGATGATGATGATAATGATGTCGATGTCCAACAGTACTCGCTGCCTCTCCAGCTGATCAACAACACAGTGATGACTCAGTGGATGGAAATCCTTCGAGCGATAATGGACCGAGGCGTCCCAGCTGTGAGACACACACACACACACACACACACACACACACACACACACACACACACACACACACACACACACACACACACACACACACACACACACAGCCACTTGTACTACTAGTAGTTTTACTTACTGTGATGGAGACTGGAGAGCGATCCGATGTCTGGCAAACTGAAGGTTTAATTGAAGCTTGATCAAGGTGGATGACACTGGTAAACAGAGTGATGTGTCCATGCTGCCATCCATTTTGAAGCCCAGCAATCCTCTCAAATATGTATTTAGATTACTTAAATGTGTGTGCTTCTGATCTGGCAATGGACTTTGTGACACAGGTCTACTCTGACTCTACGATTAACCATCTAGAATTGTGGTCAAGGTAACTCTGACCTCACTAAAGATGGTTGGTTACTCCCAGACCCCTCCCGCTGCAGTCGGCAGTAGAAGCTCAATCAATCCTGTTTTAACATCAAAAGGAACTTTCTTTTACAACATGCTAACTTATCATATTATAAGGAGAAGTCTTATTATATGCTGGATATCTAAAATGAAGTGTGTGTGTTAGGAGACCCTAGAGGTGGATGAGGACGACCGTCCTGATCTGGCATGGTGGAAGTGTAAGAAGTGGGCGTTACGCATCATCACCAGACTGTTTGAACGGTGGGTCCAGACCTGCTCTCACTTCACTAAAGACATATTTTTGGTAAGCAGAGGGACAGTCACATAAACTCAAATGCTTCTTGTGTCACTTACAGGTATGGAAGCCCTGGCAATGTGACAAAGGAGTATAACGAGTTTGCAGACTTTTTCTTAAAGACATACGCAATGGGCATACAGCAGGTAAGAATGTGTTCCTAAGACTTAAACATTTTAGTTTAATTCAGTTATCAATATCACAGTGTCAATTTATTTACCAAGGTATGGCACGTTTATTTATGTAACACATTTAAAAAAAGTTAATTTAAAGTTCTTTGCAAGTGTTTGATCCAGGATTTGATGGTGTCTTTACGTTATAGTCCATCAAACAACATTTGTGTGTGTGTTGCGTGTCCAGGTCCTGCTGAAGGTGGTGGACCAGTACAGGCAGAAGCAGTACGTTACCCCTCGTGTCCTGCAGCAGTGCCTCAACTACCTCAACCTGGGCCTGTCACACTCACTGACCTGGAAACACATGAAACCACATATGCAGGTACGACAGTCATTAACCTGTTGAACCCCATTGACCCGCCCCCGGGTGGAAAAACGCGTCATCTGCAGGAAACAGCGTCTGAGGGCTTCTTAATATTTAATAAACTATGAATGTTTCATATCAATGTAACGGGAAGAAACTCAGCTAACTGATCTTCTTTTCTTTTTTTTGCAAAAAAACCCACAAAGCTAACGCTGAGCCTCTGAATTAGCCACAAGCGGAAAAATAATAACGCGTTTGCACAGAAAACACGGTGTAACACCCTTATTACGTAACTGCACATCCAACATATTGATTTGCATCGTGAGAATACACAGAATCGATAGGTATTTATATCATCACTCCATGATAAGAACTCACGACAATATTAACAAAAACAGACATCAAAACATGTGGCGCTAGGTAGCAAACACGGCAATATGTCTTACCTTAGTCGCTGTCTGATCAAAATTGATCTTCAATGGCATTAAAACGATACAAACGCTGCTGAAGGTCCATAGTTTAATCCGATGTGTCTGTGTCACTTTGAAATGATTTCTGATAATCCATCAGCAATAAACCTACTTTTCCAGTTTCAGATTTCAGAGCGTGAGATAGGTTTAGCTTTTTGATAACGTTGGTGTGTATGTGGAAATTCCCCTTCGATTCTATTGGCTCTAACGGTTAAAAAGAGATGTCAATCATCAAAATCGACCAATGGGTTCCAGAAAAACGGTAAAAACGCCCATGTCCACCCAAATCACCTCAGAGGTGGAGTTATTTTTGCTAAACCTCTCCAAAAACGTCAAATGTCACTTGTTTTGCATCAATCTTGATACAGGGTACTTATTATATGTTGTACTTTGGATTCCTAAAACTTGTAGTCTACCTTACCATCATCCAAGGTTAGTTTTCACTATAAGTAAAAAAGAATGTTTGGACGGACACTATAATTTACAGTTTTCTACTATGTTCAATCTGAATTTTCTTTAAAATAAAAAACATGTATATTGATTCTTACTTTTCTACATCCAACTCATTACTTTGAGAAAAAAGATTATTAATTTCCCCCTTTTTTAGAAGGGAAGATATGGTCATTTGTTCTGGGAATGTAATTTTCGAGCCTGAGACCTGAAAAACAGGCTCAGTGCTTAACAGGTTAAGAATTGACAAATGGTTATGCTGCATAATTATATTGAAAAGTTGTTTTGCATTTCAGTATCAGCATTAACTTTATATTTTACTATGAGCTGCCATTACTTTACCATAAGATGTTGCCACAAGCCCTCTCCTTATTGGATGGTACCACTTATTTTTCGGTCAGCAGTTGTTGAACTCTCACAGAAACTAGAACCTTGAGCACAGAAGACCCCCAGAGCTGTGTCTGTTCCTCTTTCCTTTTTGACCTTCTACACAAACTAGTGTAGAAGATATAACCATAATGATCACATCATTCAATCTCAGTTAATCCTCTATCTTGATCTTTTTTAAAGGATAGTTACTTGACTATTATGAAGAGATGTAAATGTTTATTCTCCCAAATGTTAAAAGCACAGAGGAGATGGTGTTTGACCCCAGGGAAGCTGGAGACCTTGTGCCTTTCATCATTCAGGACAAAACATTGGTCATGGTTGACTTTAAAAACTTTAGTGAAAAATATCTTGGGGTGAGCTTTCAGATGTAGTTATTTATTAAAGGTCCCATGTCATGCTTTTCCGGTTATTACCCATCCCCTTATGTGTTATGAAGGTTTTTCTGCATGTAAACGGTCTGCAGAGTCAAAACCCTCAAAGTACACACTGTAGCGAGTAAAACTCTAACACAGAAAATACCTCCCCAAAATGCCTCGTTGGAGATATTTCACTGTCCATTGATTCTTCCGGGTAACTCATGATGTCATGCGTATCCCGGAACCAAATGGACCAATCCGTGGAGCCGTTACGTTACGTCCGCGGAGCCGTTATGTTAAGCCCCCGCTGATTGGTCCAAATTGACCAATCCACGGACTTCCTCACACACACACTCAGTACATGCAGCTCTGCTGATCTCTCCTCCCTGGCTGCAGGCTGATAACAGACAGTTGGGATCGCGGCAAAATTCTCTCTGCAGACCCATTCTCACAGCGTTTATCAACCTTTTTCTTAATCAATATCAAGCCACACTTATTGTTCTTACTACGGCTGTGACTTTGTGTGTGCTCAGGGTGAGTTTGGCTGTGTATCGCTAAAGAAGGAAACCACACCTCCACGGAGCTCAGCGCGATTCACAACGTGAACCAACCAATCGGAGCACACTGTGCTCACAGGGAGGGTGGGGGCTGTAGCTATTGGAGCTACAACGAGCCGTTAAAGGCAGAGAGTGAAATTCAGTGAATACACGTAGTTTACAGAGATGCTGTTTGAGAAACCAAAGTGATTTTGGAAAATTGCACAATATAAATCTATTCTAGTAGACCTCAACAATGGAATTATGATCAGTGGAAATGGCAATGAAATGGGACCTTTAAGTTATTACCAAAACCGATAATAATACAATGCAGAGGCAATAATGTAATGTAATACATTATTTTATATATATTATATATGTATATTTATATAGTCTTAAAGTTACAACCGCCCCTTTTAGTGCAACCATAATGCTGATGTGGCCCGCCATGAAATTGAGTTGACCCCCTGATATGGACTGATCAGGGGTACACAAATGGCGCTTTTCCACTTCCGCTCGTAGCACGGTTTAAGCTTTTTTTGCTTTTCCACTAGAGGTAGTTCCGGCTCAGGGCTACTTTTTCACCTTTTTTCTGGCCCTCCAAAATCGAGGTTCCTACCGGGCCAACAACCAGGCTGAATATGCTAAACTAGTGACGTAAACACTCTCGACTGCCAAATAGTCAGAGAGAATCGCTGGCAAGGGGGCTACAGCTACAACAAAATGAACAAATGTTACCGTGATTTAAAGGTCCCATGTCATGCTTTTCCGGTTATTACCCTTCCCCTTGTGTGTTATGAAGGTTTTTATGCATGTAAACGGTCTGCAGAGTCACAAACCCTCAAAGTACACCCCAAAACGCCTCGTTGGAGATTTCTCATTTTCAAATGTTTTCTTTCTGGGTATCGCTACGTAGGGATACCCAGTAGCCTCGCCCAGAGCTATGGACGCACCCTCTGCCAGCCTTTCACGAAACAAAGCTTCCCAAACCTTTCAGTGATTCATGCCGGATATGTACAGCGTAGGGCACTGAATAACGATGCTGTTCCTACTTTGTTTGGACCAGCGGGAGATTCGGGTACACAACCTGTAAGTATTCATTGCTATTTGTGTATTTATGATGTTTAAAACAAACAAGGTATCTACCATGACTGTTTAAATGGGTGAAAGTTTTTCGGGCTACTACGTTGGGATCGCGGATAAATGCTTTCCGCAGACCCATTCTCACTCTCTCAGCATTATAAACCTTTTTCTTACTCAATGTCAAGCCACACTTATTGTTTTTACTTCAGCTGTGAGTGTTTGTGTGTGCTCAGGATGAGTTTCGCTTGTTCTCCTGTATCGCCGAGACGGAAAGCCTGTCTTCTCCTGGAGCAGCTCAAACAGCTGCGAGGAGCTGCTCAGCTTCCCGACCAATCAGAGCACACTGGGCTCACAGGGAGGGGGGGCAGGAGCTCCAACAAGCCGTTTAGGACAGAGTGAATAGCGGTGAATACACATACTTTACAGAGATGCTGTATGAGAAACCAATGTGAGTTTTGAAAATTGCACAGTATAAATCTATTCTACACTGAACAAAAATATAAACGCAACACTTTTGTTTTTGCTCCCATTTTTCATGAGATAAACTCAAAGATCCAAACCATTTCTCTCAAATATTGTTCACAAATCTGAAAAAATCTGTGATAGTGAGCACTTCTCCTTTGCCGAGATAATCCATCCCACCTCACAGGTGTGGCATATCAAGATGCTGATTAGACAGCATGATTATTGCACAGGTGTGCCTTAGGCTGGTCACAATAAAAGGCCACTCTGAAACGTGCATTTTTGCTTTATTGGGGGGGTCTGGGGGGGTCCGAAAACCAGTCAGTATCTGGTGTGAGGGCCTTGTTGACAGCTTGGCACACTCTTGGCTTCTCTCAGTCAGCTTCATGAGTTCGTCAAATGGAATAGTTTTCCAACCGTCTTGAAGGACTTCCCAGAGGTGCTGAGCACTTGTTGGCTGCTTTTCCTTCACTCTGCAGTCCAACTGATCCCAAACCATCTCAATTGGGTTGAGGCCGGTGATTGTGGAGGCCAGGTCCTCTGACGCAGCTCTCCATCACTTTCCTTCTTAGTCAAATAGCCCTTACATAGCCTGGAGGTGTGTTTGGGGTCATTGTGCGTTGAAAAACAAATGATGCTCCCAGTAAGAGCAAACCAGGTGGGATGGCATGGCGCTGCAGAATGTTGTGGTAGCCATGCTGAATAAATCACCAACAGTGTCACCAGCAAAGCCCCCCTACACCATCACACTTCCTCCTCCATGCTTCACGGGTGGAACCACACATGCAGACACAATCCGCTCACCTTCCCTGCGTCTCACAAAGACACGGCGGCAGGAACCAAAAACTCAGATTTGGACTCATCAGACCAAAGTCCAGATTTCACTGGTCTAATGTCCATTCCTTGCGTTTCTTGGCCCAAACAATTCTCTTCTTCTTGTTGTTCATCCTCAGTAGTGGACCTTTGCAGCGATTGGACCATGAAGGCCTGATTCACGCAGTCTCCTCTGAACGGTGGATGCTGAGATTGTCTGCTACTTCAGCTCTGTGAACATTTATGTGGGCTCTAATCTGAGGTGCTTTAATGTGTGGTTTCTGAGTCTGGTAACTCTGATGTATTTATCCTCTGAGCAGAGGTAACTCTTGCTCTTCCTTTCCCGGGGAGTCCTCATGAGAGCCAGTTTCATCATAGCATTCTATGTTTTTTGCGACTGCACTTGAGGACACATTCAAAGTTCTTGAAATGTTCCGGATCGACAGGCCTTCATTTCTTAAAGTAATGATGGACTGTCATTTATCTTTACTGAGTTGAGTTGTTCTTGCCATAATATGGATTACAACAGTAGTCAAGTAGGGCTTTCCACTGTGCACTAACTCTGCACAACACAACTGATGGCCTCAAACACATTAAGAAGGTAAGTCATTCTAATTTTGTCTGGAAGATTTAAAATGTAACGGACATGTTGACCGGCGAAAAAAATGTTAACGAAAACTCTGCCGCACGGTTCCCTCGTCCCTTGGAAGAGGTCGGAGAGGTAGGTGTTTTTCATCTGCTGTTGGACTACCGGAGAGATTTAAAGCAGTAGCGCACGCCGTTCACCGCAGAGAATAAACAGAAGGGCAACCATGGCAACCATGCTCCGGGTCTTCTTCGCTGCTTTTGGTGTATTTTGCGGCGTCAGCAGCGCCAATTACAGGCCCGGCATATGTACTACAGCGTTTCCAGCGGTCTCGTGTGAACGAACACGTTAATTGAGCCCAATGCGTGTGAACGGAAGACTTTTTTGAAAGCGCATGCAGTGCGTAAACGTTCCCGTGTAAATGGGGTCTGAGAGAAGCCAAGAGTGTGCAAAGCTGTCATCAAGGCAAAAGGGGGCTACTTTGAAGAATCTAAAATATAAATCATATTCTGGATTCTTTAACACTTTTTTGTTTACTACATAATTGTAGTAATGTGTTATTTTATAGTTGTGATGTATTCAGTATTAATCTACAATGTAGAAAAATATTCAAATAAATAAAAACCTTTGAATGAGAAGATGTGTCCAAACCTTTGACAGGTACTATAGATATGGTGTACATGCATTATATTGTCCTCTCTCACATCACTTACTGTATAACAACTTCTCACAGGCCAGTACAAGTATGAAACCACTATTAACCACCCAAAAAATCTATTCATTCTCATCGCTGCCCAACACTATGTTTTTAGCATCTGTCCAGGAGTTATAGATTGAAAATAGCCTCTTGGCTAACTGGCACATTGACTGCAATGTTTATTTATTTCAACTGTCCCTGTCGTTGCCGAGTCCAGGCGTCGTTTCGCTGTATTTTTTCATCCGCAACGAGATGGAGTAATGTCTGTACCTCGTCAAACGACCATGGCGCGTTTTGTTGTTGCTGCCATTTCTTTATGGATTTGTTGACGGTAGCTTGTCTGTTTTTAAAAATGGTGCTTATGCGACGCTTGGAGACTGGCTCGCCGAAGAATTGTGACGATTCCCTCTGACCATTCAGCAGTCGGGAGTGTTTACGTCATTATGAACCCATGAGCTGTTGGCCATTGACACTTGCGGGAGGGACAATCTACCTTAGCTGAGGGTTGGCATGGAAACTTTACCCGCCAGTTACCTTGACTCCCGTGGGAGAGCGAGGGCCCGCTAAATGCTGCTCGCAGCTCTAATTTAAAGTTTTTTTTTTATATGCTTAAGAATCAGAACTGAACAAACCTCATAAATTCACATCTCTGTCCACGTTACATTAAAGGTGGGCATAGGAATACAAATGTTCATCCATCTTTGTGATTGATTTTTCTCCTTGGTATTGTTTGTTGTTTTTAAGCCCATGTAATACTCCTCCTGAGCTTATGAAGATCATCCTCTCTTACAGACAATATGCCAGGAGGTCATTTTTCCACTGATGTGTTACAAAGATGAGGATGAGAAGCTTTGGCAGGAAGACCCTTATGAGTACATCCGCATGAAGTTCAGTGAGTACTGCAACATTCCGTTGTGATATTATACTATCAAAACCAGTATGCAAGAGTGGTTGGCTAACCGGCAACACCATAGCCTTTCCCAATTCCCAGTTTGCCTCCGTTCCTCTCACCACGTCAGTGCTGCCGACGGGAAATGTAAGGGAAGCATGGGAGGAGAGAGGAACAAGCATTTAATAAACCTTCATCCTTTACTATGAGCCAGCAAGTTATTTAATAGAATGTGTTGGATTGTATTGTTATACTAATGTATTCTATCATAGGCTTCAGATTAGTATGATAATATGACTTGTATATTGTGGCTTAAAGTCACCAGAATGTGGGCTATGGATGTCATTCTTCATCATTTCCACAATAAACGCACACAAATAATATGTTAATAATGTATTTATGTATGCGTATATAGTATGTTTGCGTATATACATATACCTAAATATACTGTTTGTATGTATGAAAATGTATATGTATACTCACTGGCCACTTTATTAGGTACACCTGTTCAACTGCTCGTAATGCAAATATCTAATCAGCCAATCACAGGGCAGCAACTTAATGCATTTAGTCATGTAGACATGGTGAAGACGACCTGGTGAAGTATAAACAGAGCATCAGAACGGGGAAGAAAGGTGATTTAAGTGACTTTGAACCAGCGACGTGCAGTCAGGGGAGGCAGAGCCATCATACTCCAATGTAATGGGAAAAAAACTACAGAAAAACTAAATAATAATAATAATAAAATGTCTCCACTGATCTGTGTTGTAAATGTGATTTCTGTATTATTCCAATTGCTTTTTATAGTACAAAATCGTCAAATTTGCAGAGCTCCGCTACAACTGCATGGGAGCGATGACAAGTGAGGCAGGGACGAGCCCGGCCTCACGTAACCCTACAGAAACTGGCTGGACCCCGCGCGGGCACTTATTTTGTGAGTGCGCTCCAGCAAGTTTCTGTGGGGTAAGGTGGTGCACAGATGAGATCTGCCTCATCTCAGATGCATCAACCCACAGAAACTGTCTGGAGCGCGGGCACTAAGCGCATGCCTGTTACCATCTCACAGTATGTCCCAAATGTAATGTTTTTAGATCCCTTTATTACATTCAATTTAAGTTTATTTTTATAGCCCAAAATCACCTCAGAGGGCTTCACAAGTCAACAAACACAATTGGCAATGTAAAACAATGTAAAAAACAACAAACGTATGTTACAAGATCAATGTGAAAATACTAATTTAAAAAAGGAACATAACACAATGACACAAATACAGCTAGAGTACAATAAATACAATTTCATAAAACAAAGGGTCGAGGATGTATAAAAGGGGGTTTAAAACCAGTCCTAACTGTATGCTGTACTAAAAAGGAAAGTCTTTAACCTACTCTTAAATGTGTGGACACTGTCTGCCTCCCTAATCGTCCCTGGAAGTTGATTCCAGAGGAACGGGGCTTGGTAGCCGAAAGCTCTAGCACCTGACCTTTTTTTGTGGACTCTGGGAACCACCAACGGACAGGGATCTTAATGCCCTAGAGGGGCAATAGGAGATTAAAAGCTCCTGTAGGTAGGATGGTCCCTGACCATTTAGCACTTTTGTATGTGAGTAAAAGTATTTTAAAATCAATCCTGGACTTAATGCAATGCTGCTAAAACAGGAGTGATGTGGTCCATCTTTTTCGTTCCTGTTAAAACCTGTGCTGCAGCATTTTGTTCGAATTGAAGGGTCTTTAATGATGAGTTTAGACGGCCTGATAAAAGGGAATTGCAATAATCCATCTTGGAGGTGCTAAAAGCATGGATTAGTGTTTCTGCATTGTTGTGATTTAGAATGTGCCTCATTTTTGCAATATTCCGTAGATGGAAGTAGGCAGTCCTTGAAATTTGCTTTATATGGGATTTAAAAGACAAATCCTTGTCAAAAATAACACCAAGATTTTTTTACTGTGGTGCTGGAGGTTAAGGTAATACCATCCGAAGAAATTATATTGTTGGACAGTTCGTTCCGAAGGTGCTGGGGGCCTAGTATAATGACTTATGTTTTTTGTCTGAGTTTAATAATAGAAAGTTGCTGGTCATCCATGTCTTTATGCCTGTGAGGCATTCTTGCAGTTTTACGAATAGAAATTGTACATCTGGTTTAATTGATAGATACAATTGTGTATCATCTGCATAACAATGAAAATTGATGGAGTTAATCCTTATGATATTGCCCAATGGTAGCATATATATGATCAACAGGATGGGTCCAAGTACAGACCCTTGCGGTACTCCATGACTGACTGTAGTTTGTAATGAGGATTCATCGTTGACAGATACAAACTGAGACCGTTTTGATAGATAAGACCTGAACCAGCTTAGTGCAGTTCCCCTTATACCTATCAAAAACTCTAATCTTTGGAGTAGTATGTTATGGTCAATAGTGTCAAAGGCAGCACTCGGATCTAACAGAACGAGGATAGAGGCAAGTCCATTATCAGATGCACAAAGCAGGTCATTTGTGACTTTAACCAGTGCTGTCTCTGTGCTATGATGTTTTCTAAAACCTGCATAGAATTTCTCAAATAAACAATTTATATTTAAAAATGCACACAATTGTGAGGCCACTGCTTTTTCAAGGATTTTTGAGAGGGAATGTTTGATATTGGCCTGTAGATGGCCATAACCTCAGGATCAAGTTTTTTTATTTTGTATAATAGGTTTAATTACAGCCACTTAAGTTTAAATGACTGTGGAACATAGTCTGACAGTAAAGATATATTCATCATATTTAATTCGGGTGTATTAATTAGGGGTGCAATTTCCTTGAACAGCTTAGATGGAACAGGGTCTAAGGTACAGGTAGATGCTTTAGAATGAAATAATTGAATTTAGTTGGTTTAGTTCTATAGGAGAGAAGCACTCTAAGTATATGTCCGGTGTTAAGGGTGATTCAGTGCTGGCTAAGGGTAGGTGGTGGTTTATTTTGTCCCTGAGAGCTGATGATATTTAAGCTCGCTGGTCTCATCATACAACGGCAATGAAAAAGCACCAGGGGAGGCAGCCATATCCTCTGCCGCACTGAAAGGGGCGCACGTGAGCCCACAGGTTCTTGTTGCTAATGGTATTCTACACAGAGACGGTAGACGCAAACAACAAAGCTACACTTTTGAAACTAGAGGAAGATAAGGAGGACTTTACAAAAAAGTAATAAAGATTGTTGTCCAGAAGGATAGGCAAATGGACTTCATCTTCAAGTCAAGGTAAGACCACAATTGTAATGAAAATGGGATCTTACTAAGAAGAACAATCCAATATTTAGATTTTGGGTATCCTTTAGTTGAACGGTCTGTTTAAAATGTATCGAAACATCAGACTGAAAAAGCTTTTGAAAATAACAGAATATTCCGATTTAAGGTCAAAATATAATATTTGTAAATCTGACTCTGAAAGAGTCAGTGCCTCACCAGCCATGAACCTCACTGCACGTCACTGCTTTGAACGTAGCATGGTTGTTGATGACAGACGGACTGGTCTGCGTATGTCAGAATCTGCTGATCTGATGGGGTTTTCACATCCATCTCTAGGGATTACAGAGAATGGTCCGAAAGAGAGAAAATATCCAGTGAGCGGCAGTCCTCTGGGACAAAATGCCTTGTTGATGCCAGAGGTCAGAGGAGAATGGACTGGTTCAAGATGATAGAAAGGCAACAGTAACTCCAATAACTAATCGTTACAATCAAGGTATGCAGAAGACCATCTCTGAACACAACACGTGGAACCCTGAAGCAGATAGGCTACAGCAGCAGAAGACCCCACCGGGTGCCCCTCCTGTCAGATAAGAACAGGAAACTGAGGCTACAATTCAACGGGCTCAACATAACTGGACAATAGAAGATTGGAAAGATGTTGCCTGGTCTGAAGAGTCATAATTTCTGCTGGGACATTCGGACGGTAGGGTCACAATGTGTCGTAAACAACATGAGAGCATGGATCCGTCCTGCCTTGTGCCAACGGTTCAGGCTGGGGGTGGTGGTGTAATAGTGTGGGGGATATTTTCTTGGCATACTTTGTTTCCCTTTGTAACAATTGAGCATGGTTTAAATACCACAGCCTACCTGAGTTTTTTTGCTGACCATGTCCATCCCTTTATGACCACAGTGTAGATCAGCAGGATTACGCGCCATGTCACACAGCTCAAATCATCTCCAACTGGTTTATTTAACGTGACAATGAGTTCACTCTACTCAAAGAGCCCCAGATCTAAATCCTATACAGCACATTTGGGATGTGGTGGAACAAGAGATTCACATCATGGATGTGCAGCCGACAAATCTGCAGCAACTGCATGATGCTATAATTTGAATATGAACCAGAATCTCTGAGGGATGTTTCCAGCGCCTTGTTGAGTCTATGCCAAAAATAATTAAGTGTACCTAATAAAGTGGCCGGTGAGTATGTATATATTTGTGTATACTTTCAGCTAATTCATTTCAGTTATATGTAATGGTGGAGGAAGGATGTCCACCAGGTTTTTGAACGCATTCTTTCTTCCGATTCTTTTTGAGTGTATTTTTGTCTGTTGCAGACCTCTATGATGACCATGCCCTACCAGCCACTGCTGCCCAGAGCTTCCTGTGTAAAGCTGCTCGCAAGAGGAAGGAGGTGAGGAGCTGCTTTAGATCTGAACACATTTACATGCACAACATTAACCCAACTGAAACCAATCATCAATAGATGAAACAAATGTTTACCACATTATACAAGAATGTATAGATATTAAAATAATATCATTAATACAAAAGACAAAACATCTATTGTCCCCATGCCAGACCACAGAGCCCTGCTGTTATAGTTTGTTGGAACTCAGGTCCTAAATAAGTGGGAAAAGGACTCCAAACTTTATGAAACTGAAATGGTTCATCTCTTAAATAAAAGCTGAGGGCTTCAAGAGGCAGGAACTCTAACACACTACTTATCCACTGTGTAACATTTGGGGATTCCTCCGACACATACTTTAGTAAAACGCAATGTTTTATCTTACATTATCCTGGAGAGTGACCCATAGAACCGTGTTATTAATTGTGTTAAGTATTTGTTCTAATGAGAAGATTTCACGAAATAATTTTAAAAAATTGAGTCTGGATATACAAAAGCTGTGTAATTGCAAGTACCAAAATACAAATGAGAGGCTGGGATTTTGTGACTATCTTTTAACTTATCAAAGGTCACAATTTAGCCATTTTCCACACTGTCTTCCAGTGTCTTTATGCCTTTACCAGACCATAAAGAGAAAGAGTTATGCTCCAGAGCAGAGGGGAAGTCTGGATTAGAGTACAGGGGCGTCAGCGGGGATGTAGTGCCTTCCATCCCCTCCATCTCCCTAGTTAATCTCCAAACGTTAAGGGTAGTCTGTAAAAGAAAGTTGCCTTTAACAGCTGAACCAATCCACTTCCTGTAAGTAAATATAACATTTTTCAGATGTATCAGGCTTATCGGGTCTGCCTCAATATTAAGCCATATAGACTCTGGGTCTTCTTTAAACCAGTCTGTAATATATCTGCAGAGACATGAGAGTTGATATAGTTTAATGTTAGGAACAGCTAAGCCCCCCTTCTCCAGTGGAAGCTTTAGGCGAGCAAGTTTGACCGGTTATGACAAACAAAAAAGAGGGATTTCCGCAATAACAACGGCACATTTATTTATATAAATCAGAAATGTCACTGAAGATTATGCAAATGAGCCGCTGACGTCACTTCTTCTTCTTCTGCTTTGGGTTTACTGGCAGGCAACAAACCACTTCATGGCGAGTTCAGTAGGTGGCGGTATGCACCTTAAAGTTGTTTGCAATCCGCTAAAAAACCAAGAGAAGAAGAAGTAAAACTTCCCGCGATTACAGGCGTCTGTTTACATCCGACCTCAGACATGATGGAGACTGAGTCGACTGAAGTTGTGCTGTTTGTGCTCAAGTTATACAGCTTTGTAACTGGGTTATTGAAGCCTGAGCGAACTAGGCCTTCGACACAAATCCAGAGCCGCCACCAGTCGAATGCTATAATCGCAAAGCTGGTTCAGCATCAAAGGCCAGTTCGAGTAATTTAGCCGAGCAACGGTCGAACATTTTAGCGTTGGGTACTGGCTTCAGTAGCAGCTCCTGGGTCATGTCCTCGGAGTAAATTGCCAGAAGCGCCGACACCTCCTCATCACTCCACCGATCCGATGCTTTATTGATGCTTGCCATAACTGCTTTTCACAACAAAATACTCTCTCCGTTGGTGCGCTGGGCTAATATAGCGAGCAAAAAAAATGGCGGATCTACAAAATATTTCAGAGTTTTACGGGGCGTGGTTTGCAATCGCCCAGCCAATCAGAACTGTGGTACTTTTTTTCCCCAGGAGAGTACCTGCTCTCAGCAGGCGCTAAAAATGGGGTGAAAAGTTCCCGGCACTTAGTTATTTTTTTGGTGTGAACGCGACATCAGAGGTACTAACAGAACTAAACGCGAAAAGTACGGTTGAAAAGTACTCTGTGTGAACGCGGCTATTTGGCGCTTTCACACCAAGTACTTTTCCCAGGAATAGTTCCCGAAACCTTTATTTCCTGGAACTATCTAGAAAACCATGTTCACACCGGAATAAGTCCCTGACGGAGTCGCTGACGTCACTTCTTCTTCTTCTTCTTCTTCTGCTTTGGGTTTACTGGCAGGCCGCAAACAACTTCACGGCGTATACTGCCACCCTCCGGAAGTCCCCGGAGTTGTGTTACTGAAGCCTTCCGAGTAAATCGCCAGAAGCGCCGACACCTCCTCATTACTCCACCGCTCCCATGTTTTCTTTTGTGTTGCCATAAGTTAGTCTCTCTCCGTTGGTACGATGGGCTAATGCTAATAATGCTAATGCGAGCAAATAAAATGGCGGCTTCACAAAAACTTTTCAGAGTTTTACGGGGCGTGGTTTGCAATTCGCCCAGCCAATCAGAAATTGGAACCTTTTTCTCCCCAGGAAAGTCCCTGCTCTCTAGCAGGGACTATATGGGGGTGAAAAGGTTAGCAAAAAAAAAGCTCTAGTTCCAGATCTTTTTGGTGGGAACGCAAAATCCCAGAAACTATTGGAACTATTCCTGGGAAAAGTACTCCGGTGTGAAAGCGCCTAATGCATCTGCCACCACATTACTCCCCCCCTTGATATGACAAATGTCTAAATTATAATACTGGAGCATCAGGGCCCAGTGAATCAGCCTTTGGATAGGGCACTGCGAAGAACTCAGAGGAAGGTGTGAAATGCTTAAGTCAGGTCAGTTGATGTCTCACATCGCTCCGTCACAGGCATCCTCATTGTATAGTGAAACTTTCCTCATTGCTGATGTCAGTGATGTGGATTCAAGCCCACATATCTATCCAGTGTTGGTCTTTCCAGGGGGTGACTAACACACAGGTGAGGCATTTTTTGTCTCTTGAATAGAGAGAATAAGCAAAACGCATTAAATGTATATTTCTATTACAGTGAAACCCATCTAATATTTAAATTTTAAAACATATTTGTATACATATTTGTATTTTTATATTCGGGATTGTTGGAAACGTTATTTTGATCTCTGTCTGTAGTGTACACACAAACTGAAAGATTGACATTAAAGTTGACTTTGAAATGTCCAATACCGGATCAATAGAGGTTTCTCAATACTCTAATGTCCCCTCCTCGACTCCTCGACTCCTTGGTCCTCCGGTTGTGACCCGGAAATGGATTTCAGCGTGCCATGTTGAAGGACATCTCATTTCTCTAAATGCACATTGAGGACCGAGCGTCGAGCATCGAGGGGGCTCTCTGGAGGAGCTCTAACCGAGGAGACACTAATGGGTCCTCTACGGCTCCTCCACGGATGCATTTCCGGGAACGGTGGAAGCGTTACGCACAGCCGGACTTATCTCAGCCAATGACAGCTCTGCATGCATCCCCTGGATATTATTTTTGTAACCGCTTGAACGGCGACGCGATGTTTACAGTGAGAACAGCTGTGAGGTCCGTGCAGAAAGCAGAGCAGTGTGTAAAATATATATCACTCAGTATAACAGGCCTACATTACTCTCTGTATTTGTATACTGTAGTTTAGTAGATATCTACAAACAAAGAGTCGATATTTTTCTAAGACCATTTAGTGCTTCACATAATAAAATACACAACGGCTGTAGCCTGATTATGCTTTAGGAGCTGTAGGTGTGTGTGGTACAGTGTAGGTGTGTGTGTGGTGCAGACTGTACAACGCACACACCTATGCACTGTACCACAGTGTGTAGGTGTGTGTGTTGTACAATGCGTAGATGCGGCGGACAGACGGGTCTCAGTTGGTTTGTTCTTGGGGGGGGGGGGGGGTATATATATCCAGTCTCTGATTGTGTTACGTTATTATGCGAGTGCTCTCATACTTGTTTTGATTCTGAAATTGTATATATTTATATAAATATATGTGTGTGTATATGTCCGTATCTGTAGCCTGTTATTGTCTCATTATATCGCACTGTCAATTAATTAAAAGTAAATATATAAGTGGTCATGAACACATCTGTCCATCAGAAAGAGGGCTGCTGTGCCTCCTGTCATCATTAATGGACGTCTCTTTAAAATGACCGCTCAGAGGGGAGGAGTTCTCATTTCTCTACCCGCCTGCTGCTTCCCCTCCTCTCCTTGGTTCCCCTCCTCAGTCCTCCGCTCGCATTCCTGTGGACGGGACTAGGTCTCGAGGATAGGAGTTGAGGAAAGGAGTCGAGGAGGGGAAATTACAGTATTGAGAAACCTCTAATGACTGCATCAGCCTTTCCTCCATGTGACCTTTGCACTTCCTTTTGGCAGGTTCTTCCTCAGATGATGGAGTTCTGCCACCAGATACTGAGGGACCCCTCGGCCGACCCCCGCAGGAAGGACGGGGCCCTGCACTGCATTGGAGCTCTGGCTGAGCTCTTACTGAAGGTCAGCCCTACATCAGATCCTTTAAGCCTTGCTAGTGATTAAAATGATCGTCACCTCTCGTGTGTTAATTCTGTTTTGGATGTGCTGTATGTATGCTTCTCATCCTACAGAAGCGGGGGTACAAGGAGCAGATGGAGCTGATGCTGCAGAACTATGTCTTCCCTCTGCTCAACTCTCCTATGGGTTACCTTCGAGCCAGGGTGAGTGCACCCCCCTTCATTTCTTCACAGGGATTATATCTCTTTGTTCACGGTATACGAGAGAGACACCAGTTCTATGGAGAATGCTTTTAACCTGGATAGTTTATATACAGAACATACAAGCACTGGCTGATTAGGTACTGTAACCAGACCATAGATCCTATTCTCTGACTCTTAAGCTCTGCTCTTACACTACAACTGACATCTGTTTAATGTTTGAACTGTAGCTGACACTACAAACCCTCTCAGTGCTGTCACTTACAATTGGTTTGTTTGATCTTCTGGTGTTAATGGTGTGTGCCTCTTCACTATTGGAATATAATATTTGAAGACTGTTTGTTGCACTAATGTTTGCTCCTTTGCTGTGTCCTGCCAGTCATGCTGGGTGCTTCACTCCTTCAGCCCTTTGCGTTTTCAAGATGAGCTCTTACTGAGGAACGCTGTGGAATTGGTCAAACAGGATCTGATTGAGGACAAAGAGATGCCTGTCAAGGTTGAAGCCGCCATTGCTCTGCAGACCCTGGTCAGCAACCAGGAACAAGGTCATTGGAGGCATATACTTATTTTTTTGTTTAACTAACCACCTTACCGCTTCAATCAGCTTTTACTGCTCTAAGATTCTATAAAGAAAAAAAGGTCAAGTAATTGAAAGGATGAAGCAAACTACTGGATAAATATGAGTAATATAAAAAGTGTATGTGACCAAGAGAGATCAGTCAATCTGAGTCAGGAAGTGGTTAGCCTTCAATATCATAAAGGCAAAAAGCAAGGAGAGGGTCAACATACAGTATATTGCTTCAGCTGCATTGCATCGCTTAAAGGGCCTGTATATGTTATAATATATATAGATGGCTAGATCTATATCTTAAGCAGGGATTAAATCCAATGTCCAGAGAGGAAGATCGTGTTTGCAGTTTATACTCTTTTCAACACAAATCAAGCTCAATGAACAGCAGCTTTTACCTCCTCTCTTGCCCTGGTAAAAAAACACAAGCCTTCCCACTGCTCAATCCAACCTTCATCTGTGTATACCATTACATATAAAATTACCCTGTGCCTGGACTTGATCACATAGAAAAGCCATACAGTATGTATGGCCCCTTGTGAACCACAAATAATATTTTTCCTCTGAAACAAAGTCCGGGGTTGTTCTGGTGCACTCCGGCAGCACTGCGCATGGAGGTCCATAGCAGCGGAGTCACAACACAATAATCTGCACTCATAATATTATCAGAGATGTCTTAACTTGGCGAGTAAGCACTACATGTTTATATTAGTGATGTCGTCCTCTGTCAGTGTGCAACATAAATGATGATGTTTAAAGGAAAAAAAACATAAATTTATGGCTGCTGGTTCTGTGATGGTCCTGAACAGATGGCCAGTCCATCCCTGCCTTAAGTACTTCAAGTTTTAGTTTACTTCTATTACTTCTACTATTTTTCAAAAATAATAATAAGCATAACTATCCTATTAGTTTAAAGAGGATCTTGCAGGTTTTTATTTTTTCTACATTTATGCTTAAACTTGCTTGAAAATTACAATTAAAAAAGTGAATGCAGGATTTTATATGTTTTACGAGACATAAGGGCAGGAATTCAGAGGGAAAGGAGCAATTTTGAGCTCTGCTCTTAAAAACGGCTTTTTTTTAAGGTCATACGTCAAACATGTCATATTACATCACGCAGGGGACACATCTCCGCTCTCTGACCGCGGGTATAGTAGAGTTGCGTTGAGTAGAGCGGTTGTGTTTTAAGGAGCTGCTATTTTTCTGTAGTTTTACATTGTATTTCACCATTTGTAATCATGGTGCAGTATTGTGTTTGTGCAGGTTGCACAAATACCAGCCTGTCAGGACATCGAGTCCACAGTAAAAAGGACCGGAGCTAGCGTTCGTTCCTGGGTGCGTTGTGCATCCACCTCCCTGCAGCAAATACTCTCCACAGCTTTATCAGGAAACCGTATTACTTCTCTCTCCCCCCCCCCCTTCGCTGCTCTCTCTCTCTCCCCTCCGGTACACGGCACCGTAAGTCGTAGTGTGGAGTTGCATTAGGTAACGCTGTGGTGGCTGTACTGCTCCAGCCGTCTCCTTTGTGTTTGTTTGTTTCCCCCTGTCTGTGTTGTTTGTGTGGGCGTGGTGGCTGTCACTCCTGGCTCCCGGCTCAACCTCCACTCACCTGCTGCAATCAGCTGTGCACCCTCCCCGACTACACACCTGCTTTCCATCAAGCCATTTACAACGGCATATCAACGGAGGCTCCACAACCTTTCTCCGCCAGATCGTCAAGTATCAGCCGTATCTCGCGTCTCTCCTCCGGTACACAGCACCGTAGTGTGGAGTTGCATTAGGTAACGCGAGATACGGCTGATACTTGCGCATTAGTTTCTGTTATGGATCAGTATCAACAGTCCTGCCAGTAACGTTACTATATTATCAATGCTACTTTAGTTTTCGCCTGATATATGATAGCTAACTTTACAATGTTGTGATGTGACGTTAGCTAACATTCTGTAGCTAACGCCGGTCATTCACCAAGATAGCTGCCCAGTTTTCCACTGGTTCTCCTCACACCACAGCTCAATTTCTCTCTGATGGCCGTTATTTCTTCTAATCCTTGGCTGCTCCTGGTCTCTTGGACACCTAGCAGGCTCATAATTATAAGGTTGTGGTCCGTCATATGCATTCGAATATTCATGTTCAACTTCTTCTGTGTCTTCTGTGTCGAAACTAGCATTGGGATCCATGTTTATTAATACGTTACACTGGCCGCTCTCCCCCTTGTGTCCCCCGTGTTACGTCACACGCGGGAGGTTACGTGCCGAGGCTTTTTTATGCGGAAGTGAACATTTCTTATAAAAACGACGCCAGATGTCACTGTAGTGTATATTTTTGTATATTTTTTTGAAAATCTAGTGTATTCATCATTTTCCTACACATTTATTCACAGGTGTCTTTAACCTGGAAGTTGCTCTTTAAGAGGTCCTCTTGCAACCACATGCTTTGTGTTTGTGTGCAGCCAAGATCTACATCAGAGCCCACATCAAACCCGTCATGCAGGAGCTGCTGCACGTGGTCAAAGAGACGGAGAATGACGACCTGACCAATGTCATTCAGAAGATGATCTGCGAGTACAACCAGGAGGTGGCTGCCATTGCTGTGGACATGACACAGAACCTGGTAGGGACACACAATCACAATCACGTTTCTTATCATTTTACCAAGGACAAATTCATAAAGGTACTTTATATGTAATTTCGAGCATATCTATTATTGAGGTATGCCTCTACATGTCTCTTATGAGATGGATGAGTCGGCACATAGCAGGTTGCTCACAGTGCTAACAATGCTAACAAAGGAACCCAACAGAACTGTTTCATGCAGGCACTGCACTGCGCCCACTCTGCTGGCAGCAAGAAGAATGAAACTGGCCTCAAACGAGGGGGGAACCAGAGGGGTGGCATTCCCTCAACGCTGCATAGATAGTAGTATTACAATAGTCTTCATTTTGATCCCTGAAACTTTTAGATGCATGGTGATTGTACCATGGATGTATAAATAACTGGATTCAGTGTTGCAGACACTATGAGAGTTGCTCTGTGGTGCATGAAGCCAAAACAGCCTGACTCTTAAGAACACAACCTCCCTCCTTTTCCCTGGATCTTCTACATCCATGAGGCTCATAGATATAACATGCGCAATCATCTTTACCCTTATGCCCGCCTCCAATCCGCACTGTCATGTCCCGTATCGGCTCAGTTCAATAAAGGGATAAAAACTGGACTCTGCTTTATGTGCATGTTGCTACCATATTGCCACTATGAAAATTGGGTTCAATGCCTGGCTCCCTTTCTGGGGGCTTGATCTCTTTATCTACATTCGTCACAGCTAAAGACATATTGTGAGGTCGATCTGCAGTGTGTGTAACTACTGTGTTTGCATGTGTATGTTTGGCAGGCAGATATTTTCACCAGGGTCCTGCAAAGTGAGGAGTATGAGGAGAACGAGGACAAGACCGTCATGGCGTTGGGCATCCTCAGCACCATCGACACAATCCTCACTGTCATGGAGGACCACAAGGAGGTCTAACATGCACACACACATAGAAACTTGAACTGTTTTGCTCTTGTATGTGATATTTGATACCTTTTTTATATATTTTTCTTCTCAGATCACTCAGCAGCTGGAGGGGATCTGTTTGCAGGTGATCGGTCTGGTCTTGCAAAAGCCCATCATAGGTATGGCAGGTGTGTTTGCACAGGCGCCTCGGTGTTACATAAACGTACTCATAATCAGGGTTCGGGCTGTTCCTTCTTGGCGTTCTGCTGCCCCCATGGCAACCTGGCATTGAAACGTTTGTTCTTGTGTGCTTTCCTCCAAAGCGCCGTTGTCGATTTATAAAAGTAATGTTCCCCAACTGATCTCCTTCACAACATAGTTCACAGAGAAATAGTGTTGTGATTCTTTTTTTACATTTCAAAACTTTATAGTTGGGTTTGGTTTTACTAGTTGCAGTTTATAGCTGAGCCATAAGATCAGGCGAAACAGGGAAATGAACAGATGGAAGGTTTCCAGGAGACAGAGTCATGGTAATGGACAGAAGGCAGCCAAGGCATTCATAGGATGCTCTTAGCTAACTTTCTCAGTAATCTACTCGAAACATGGTCTGTACAGATTCCAATACATGTTTAAGATCTGACTGTTGGTTCAGATTGTATAAATAAATAATGAGTCTGATAAATAAATGTATTGTTTGATTCTGAAACCATAGGCTTATACACCGATCAGCCAACATTATGACCACTGACAGGTGAAGTGAAGAGCATAGATCTCGTTTCAATGGCACCTGTCAGTGGGTGGGATAGGTTAGGCTAGGTCCTCAAAGTTGATGTTGACCTACCAAACCGACGACAGGGTCATGGGTGACCAAGGCTCCTTGATGGGCGTGGAGAGCAGAGGCTGGCCTGTGTGGTCCGATCCAACAGAAGACCTACTGTTGCTCAAATTACTGAAACAATTAATGCTGGTTCTGTTAGAAAGGTGTCAGAAAATACAGAGCAGTTTGTTGTATATTGGGCTGCGTAGCTTCAGACCTGTCAGGGGCCATGCATCTCTTCATGGAGACTGTATTCCCTAATGGCAGTGGCCTCTTTCAGCAGGATAATGCGTCCTGCCACACTGCAAAAATGTGCAAAACCACAATTTCAAGGTGTTAACTTGGCCTCCAAATTCCCCACATCTCAATGCAATCGAGCATCTGTGGGGTGTGCTGGATAAACAAGTCACCTCGCAACTTTCAGACTTAAAGGACCTGCTGCTAACGTCTTGGTGCCAGACACCACAGCACACCTTCAGAGGTCTAGTCTAGTGGAGTCCATGCCTCCACGGGTCAGGGTCTGTTCTGGACCCAAAAGGGGGTCCTACACAATAATAGGCAGATGGTCATGATGTTATGGCTGATCGGTGTATGTTGTTGTTATTGAGTACGTCTGAGGGCATTCCATGGCTAAATTAATTTATTATAAATAAGCACTTTACTCTTAACCATGCCTCCCATAAGCAAGACACCTCCATGCTTTTCACACATTTCCCACAAGTGAACATCTCATTGTGGTTTTCAAAAACGTTCCAGCTTCAGCTGTGTGTACAGCTCCATGTTCATGTCACTCAGGACACGTTGAGCACATATACAAACACCTATCTTTACACTTAGAGATCCCCCCTCCAGGGGAAGTTATACAGTCTATGTTGTGAATTAGTATACATACATGAGAGAGAGAGTGATTAACAGTATCCCTGAACTGTGCAGAGTTCTACGAGGAGATCTTGTCCCTGGCGTTCGGCCTCACCTGTCAGAGCATCTCCCCTCAGATGTGGCAGCTACTTGGCGTACTGTATGAGGTTTTCCAGCACGACTGCTTTGACTACTTCACAGGTATGTGAACACTTAAACGCTTTCAGTAGAAGATGCCATCCTTTGGTTGGTTGTAATGTAAAGGTATGGTACAAATAGGACTACAATAGGTTTACTGTTGTGCTGCTTTTTGCATTCTCATGTTAGTAACCACTTTGTTTTCATCTGAGTTTTTAAAATATTTTTGGGGAAAATATATTTACTATAAATTGTGCATAAATTATGTATCATCCAATATACTCAAGTTTTACATTTGTATCCGTTCTTTATGAAAAATCTAATTATACTTTGAAACAACTTTCCCCCAGAAATCTTGAATATGCACACAGGTCCATATAGCATGAAAAAAACGACCCACTTCTGTAATGCACGTCATACATAAAGCTGATTTCTTTGGGTCCATGTTATTCCTGAGTTGAGGTGATATCTGAAGACGTTGTAACACCCTACATTGTAGTTGCTTTGCTCTATTACATATAGATATTTGCATTCTCCCAAATATTTGTCCTTGTAAATTCATTTCCTCTGAGTTTCAAAGTGTTATAAAAAAATGAAACCGTAATACTTAATCCACGTTTTAAAATAAATGTTGCTGTTTGTCGATGCATCAACCCTAAAGTAATGGTGGTAATGTTAAAGGTGCTCTGTGTTTTTGTTACAGATATGATGCCTCTTTTGCACAACTATGTTACCGTGGATACAGATATGCTCCTGTCGAACCCTAAGCACTTAGAAGTCATCTACAGCATGTGCAAAAAGGTCAGGCTATAACTGTCCTTACCTGCTGTCCACTAGTCCATATCATGTGAACATGATCCTGTGTTATTCTTACTCTACCATTGTCATATTATAGGTGTTAACCATAGATGCAGGGGAGGATGCAGAGTGTCACGCTGCCAAACTTTTGGAGGTCATCATCTTGCAGTGCCGAGGAAGAGGCATTGACCAGGTCTGACTGAGCGCAATACATTCCTTTCAAATCACTCACCAAACATTTGGTTTTACAAACAACTATGGTACATTCAATACATTAGGTGTACTGGAACCAGTGTTTTTACAGTCAATCATCATACCTGTCAACAAAAATTCCTGCACGCAATTGAACAAAAACATGTTCTGTCCTACAATTACCATGTTAAAGCAGTGGTTCAACATTTTGGGAAATGGCCCCTTACTTGTTATCCTTCAGAGAGTAAGATCATAAAATGAGACTGTTGCTTACCAGCTGGGTTAGCCTTAAATTGTAGAATACAAGTACTCCTTATGGATTGACCCACCAAAGATTTAGCTGTAGAGTAACCCCTCCCTCATTCCTCTGTTTTCCCTGCTTGCAGTGCATCCCTCTGTTTGTGGAGGTAGTTCTGGAACGTTTGATGCGGGGGGTGAAGTCCAGTGAGCTGAGGACCATGTGCCTGCAGGTAGCCATTGCTGCTCTGTACTATAACCCAGCTCTGCTCATCCACACTCTGGACAATATGCACTTCCAGCACAACCCCCAGCCCATTACTGCCCACTTCATCAACCAGTGGATGAACGACACAGAGTTCTTTCTGGGGTGAGTGGGAGGTTTCTGTTGTTGGCAAATGGACACGTTAGAATAATTTCAGGTAAAAATACCCCAGAGAACTTCCTGGTTGAGTGATAAGAAGTGAGGACACACTCACCGGTCGCTCCAGCTGATTTTTTGCGTAAAATTCAATTTTTAAGTGTAAGCTAAGACATTTTTCTAACTGTGTATTTTAAGCAACTGTGGAAACTAAGGCGAAGAGAAACCCGTCAAAAGTTTGACCTGAGCAGCAAAGTAGTCACGAATGAAGCCTTGTGCTCAATTTCTAAAGGAAACACCAGAGCTCTCTGGTACAGTGGACAACAGAGACATACTGTTTGCCATGGCAGCGCTCCATTCTGCAGTTTTCATCACGGTCACGGTTATGAAGACATTATACAAAAGGAGATGTTCATTAAGGATCTAACCTTCCAAGGTCAACAGATCTTCGGTGGACAGTTTTCACCTCAGCCAGAAGTTGGACTTCACACTACGGGTCAGAGGGTTTCTTTGTGGACCCAGGGGAGGCTTGTTGGTATACAGAGCGCCATTCGTATCTCCAGATATGAAATAAAGGAGGCTCACAGTGCTGGAGTCTAAGATCATTTGAAACTTTAAACTTACACAGTTTTTTTTTTTTGTTTAACTTTTTATTTATTTTTCATACATTACATCAATAGAACATACATGGAGATGCTTACATAACTACAGCTGTTCTACATCAGGTTTAATCATTCATGCCCTCCTTGGGCACCAAAAGGACAAACAGTTTCTTGATATCAATTTCCATATTGTGCAAACATTATCAACATATTACAGACATTATCACTCCCCCTTAGGGCTGCACGATATTGGAAAAAACTGACATTGCGATTTCCCCCCCCCCCCCCTGCGATATATATTGCGATATGAAAACATACAGGAATTGAAGAAAAAGACAGTTTTTCCCCCCGCAAACCATCTTGAAGTTTAATGCTATACAATTGGTACTTTTTTAACTATATTTAACCGGATGAAGGATATTAGTCACGGACATCTGGATCTTAAGTTATCAGTGCAACAAGCTGAGCTAGCTCGGTTAGCAGTGCCAAACTGCCCTGGAGAAACACATGAAACTACTTTATTCAGTGTTTTTACCTTTAATCTCCGGGTCCGTTTGCTTTGGAGATTTGATTTTGATTGGTGGTTTGCTGTGCATGCAGAGCCTGCATGTCACTCACTCAAGTAACCCTGACATGAGAGCCGCACAAGTTTTCCTTTTGTAGCAAGCAGCAAAATAATTGTAACATGACGTGTTTGAGTTAATTTGCCTACTTAATATCGCTAAAGTCCTAAAAAAAAAATAAAAAAAATAAAATGAAGAAGAAAAAAAAAATCGTCACATCCTGCGATCTGAATATCACGCATGCGCATACCGTGATTATCGTCACGACACGATGTATCGTGCAGCCCTGCTCCCCCTCATCGGAAACATGATCGCACAATACCTGAACCATTATGATAGTAAGAGCCAGTGCTTTACCATCCAGGTGAAACAAGTACAAGTGCAGTAAAAATAAATAAATAAGTTAAGAGGTGCTGCTAGAGTTCTGGTGTTGCTTGTATTAATGGGGACCATTTTTCTTTGAAGGTATCAGTTTTCAGCTGTAGTCTTGCTGTGATTTTCTTCATTAAATAAACATTTTTTACCCTGTTTCTTCAGTTGACTATGCTGGGGGACTGCGGCTTCAGCCACGAGATCGTTATCATTTTCGCAATTAGGAGAACAATTCTTAGTAAGAAAGCTAAATTTCTGTCCATATCACTGGGCAGTATACCCAGTATATAAAGTGCTTGGTCCAAAGTAAAGGTAATGCCCATCACCTGTTTCATCTCCTTTTGAACATCCTTCCAGTAGCCCTGGATGTTTGGACAGTCCCAAAATATATGTGTGAAGTCTCCCACCCGTCCACAGCCCCTCCAGCACAAATGAGAGGTATTGCTATATTTTGAAGTGATAGATGGGGTGTTAAAATATCTAATTTTCACCTTCCATTCAAATTCCCTCCATGTTGGACTGTTTGTTATAGTATGTCCCACCTTGAATGTTTCTTCCCAATCCTCGTCACATATTATAATATTCGCTACTAACTCCCACTTTGACATCCTTATTATTGCTGTTACATTCATAATGTAGTACCTTGTAAAGTTTTGATATAGGCCCATCTCTAAATTATCAGTTCTGGCAAAGGTTCTTGAAAGCCTAGTGAGTGAGCAGGTAAAGGTGTTTTTATGTAAAAATTACATCCTATGTAAACATCAGTCAGGTTTCAGAAAGCAGCATAGCACCATCACTGCGACAATGAAAGTGTTGAATGATATGGCGAGTATTTTAGATAATAGGCAGAGTTGTGCAGCTCTATTTGTTGACCTGTCCAAAGCGTTTGATACCGTCGATCATCATATCATGAAGCAGCGGCTGGCCAGTATTGGCATATCCAGCCATGCAGTGGGTTGTTTTGTGAACTACCTCTCTGAAAGGTCCCAAATGTGTTCACTTTGATGGGCTCACTTCTGAGTGGTTGAACATTGCTAATGGTGTTCCCCAAGGTTCTGTTTTAGGTCCACTTTTATTCTCCATCTATATCAACAGCTTAGGTCAAAATGTGGATGGAGCAACCTTACATTTGCATGCGGATGATACCGTGATGTACTGTGCAGGTCCCTCCATTAAGGAGGCTGGTGTTAAATTACAGGCTGTTTTTAATATTATTCAGACTCAGCTCGCTGAGCTTAAGCTTCTTTTAAAGGTGGATAAAACTAAGGTAATGCCAAAAAGACACCGGAGACAAGTTTGGATATTGTTACTACGAAAGGAAAAGTACTTAAAGTGGTTACCTGTTATAAATACCTTGGTATCTGGCTTGATGATTGTCTCTCTTTGAAACTTCATGTCAATAACCTGCTTAAAAAGCTGAGGGTTAGGCTATGTTTCTTTTTCAGGAACAAGTCCTGTTTCTCACTTGAAGCCAGGAAAAGACTAGTCACTGTGACCTTTTTACCTGTGCTGGACTATGGTGATCTGGTCTATATGAATGCACCTGCCCATTGCCTGGAAAAGTTAGATGCCGCCTATCACAGTGCGCTGAGATTTGTTACTAACTGTAAAGCACTGACTCATCACTGTACACTGTATGCCAAGGCAGGTCTGCCTTCACTTACTGTTCGGAGGCTCAGTCATTGGTACATGTTTATCTATAAAGCCATGCTGGGTAAACTACCACCTTATATCTGCTCTTTGATCTCAGAGAGAGTGGCAAGTAGCTATTGCCTGAGATCCCAGGATGTGTTTTTATTACATGTGCCAAGTGCTAGGACTGTTTTAGGTACTAAAGCTTTTATGTGTGTTCTTCATCTAGCTTGGAACACTATGAGCATTTTGGTTCCCCTGCATCATTTTAAAGCTCGGATAGATCATGTTATTTGATACCTGTCATTAGTATTACCATTTCATAGTATCTCTGTTTTGTAAAACGTAGAGCTCCTTTTGCTTTGTATGTCAGAAGTTCATCCAATTTACATCGGTTTCTTTTTAGTTCAAGTAAGGTGCTATTGTTGGATGTTCTTTTATGTTCTGCCTCCAATTCTCTAATTTTACTCTCCAAACTTTTTGGCTGTTCCAGGCGAGCCTTTCTCGGCCTAGATGTTATTTCAATTATTTCCCCTCTAAGAACTGCTTTTCCAGCCTCCCATAAAGTTGATGGTGATACCTCTCCATTATCATTAATTTGAAAGTATTCCATTAGATTTTGTTTTATCTCCTTCACCACTTTCTGGTCCGATAGAATTTACACATTAAGCCGCCAATATTTGAAAAAAGATTCTCTTCCCATGTCTATAGTCAATGTTATAGGAGCATGGTCACTTATGGTTATAGTCTCTGTCACAATTCAAGACTTTGTGTATATGTTGTTGTGACACACAACAAAAGTCTGTCCTTGAATAGCTACCATGTGGGTTAGAATAGAAAGTCAAATCCTTCCCTCTGGGGTTGTTGTTTCTCCATGGATCTATGAGACCCAGCTCTTTAACAACATTGTTCAACACCTTAGATTTTTTGGAAGGTGGTCCTTGTTCTGGTGGCAACCTGTCTAATTTGCCGCTCTGTACAGTATTAAAATCCCCTCCAACTATTATCATCCCTTTTCCATTAGTAGTAATAATCTTAGCTATGTTTAAAAATAAATCCTTGTTCTCTCCGTACACGTTCAGTATGGAAATAGCCATGTCTCCAATAGAGCCAATTACCATTACAAATCTTCCCATGTGGTCTTTTATCACTTTCTCTGCTGAAAATGGCAAAGATCTATTAATTAGTATGGCCACGCCCCTTCTCTTGCCATATGAAGCATGAAATACTTGATTTACCCACTCTCTTTTTAGCTATTGGCTTTCAACCTCGACAAGATGGGTTTCTTGAAGCAACGCAATTGAACATTTTAGTTTCTTTAGTTGGCTCATTATCTTTTTGCTTTTTATGGGGTGATTTAAACCGTGAACATTATAGGATACAATATTAAACCTACTTGGGCCGTCACTGAATAAACTCAGTGGTCTTGTTTCTATTTTGTCAATTTGTCAAATATTCACTTAAAAAACATAATTAATGAGTTATTTTCAGAAAGAAATCTAAAGCCTTTATATTTACTAAACATACTTACTTCACATTTGACCTCTCATAGCCATATCACAAATACGTTTTGGCATTTATGTGAAGATTTGCTTACCTCAAGTTCATGCACCTCCTGATGTTATGGACTCATTTATATAGGCATGTTAATTCCTTACATTTAAGCAGATTGGAGAAGGAAATGACATGGAGGAAATAAAAAAGTGCTAAAAGGCCACATGGGACGTTTATGGCGCATTTCCACCGCAGCACCAATAAACAATAACCAAACGGTCCCGAAGGACACTCATTTAATAATTTCCGACATCTTCTAAATAATATGTGCTCTCCTAGACGCACTAAACAGGATATGTTTATCTTGAGTTTAGATTAAGGAATGGCCTTTGTTTGTGTTTAGAAAGAAGTAGAAGAAGATATACTTTATTAATCCCTTACAGGGACATGTCTTTCCCCACTCTGTTGTGTTTACACACATTACACGCACAGGGGAGGATATACATGCACACACACAACCCACACGCAGATGGGAGAGGTGGCAGAGAGGCTGAGCAGAGAAGCTGCCAGGTAATAGTAATAGTCCTTAATCTATAAAGTTCTTGAAAATAATTAATTTGGAGTGAGATTTATCTCATGGATTAAATCGCTATATTCCAACCATAATACGCAAATCCTTACCTAAACTGAGTAATTGGTAGGGATGTGCTCTTACTGTTTGCTCAGACAATTTATTTTTAATGTTTATATTCAGCCCACAGACTTATTTTACTAGAGACAATAGAATAGTTTTTTTGGATATAAGAAAAACTGGACTGCCTGAACATTGCAACGACGCGTAGTAGAGATCCCCAAAAAGTCGTCCTTTGGAGCTAATGTTGGCCATTTCAGACAAATTTAGGACCAAATTTAAAGTTTTGGAAAACACATTTCTTCGTAAAGTACAATCAATGCAGTTAAAACGATCTTTCTCCCTCAGTTGTCATACTTCTTTCAAAATAGACCTCTATATCTGACCAAATTATTTTTTACATGACTGGACTAAATTATTTTCCCTTTTTAACTGTAATATTTAAATCCCATAAGATCAGAAAAGTTTGACTGTGTGAGGATAAGGCGGGAGGGCAGCGGCCCTACCTGCCTTTTTACTGGCTGAATATGGAACAAAAGATCACTATCAAAGTGCTCAAATAAACACACACACACAGGGTGTTTCTCAATCTCGAGTACGCTGGCTTGGTAGCACATGTCTTCTGAGCATCTTGCTTCAGAAGCGAGGCAAGAATCCTTCCTGGCATTCGGAAAACAAAGAGTGGAACAGGCTAGCAAGTGTGTGTCATATGAGAGGACCCGCCTTACATTTTCCGCCACAGATTTGGGGAAATTGGTCCATGCGCAAAGTATTGTGGGGATTTTAAGACCGCGGAGTCTTGCGAGCTCGGTAGAATTCCAAGTATGCTGGACATTGGAACAGTACTTCGGCGGCACTCTATGACGTAGTATGCTTGAAATAGTGGCTCTGGAGCAGCTTTACTCTCGATTGAGAAACACCCACTGACAAGCAGGGGCTCTTGAAAGTGTACCAGGTCTGCACCCCCCCAATAAATACATTATAATTCCAGCCAGATTGATCATAGCACAGCACATTAGACAATAATTCAAGCTCCTGTGGCCATATTGTTGAGTTATTTACCCCTCCAACCATTGACGAAGCTTTTGATTGATGGAAAGATTTAAGAGTTGTAAAGCCCTAGCAATTTATACATTCAGGGTACATTGTCATCATTTCAGCAGCTTCAGGAGAAATATGGGCTAACGCAAGTTTTGTCAGGTTTTATGTGTTCAATATAAAGGGATTACAACAGCATTTAGTTGGTCAGGACTGTTAAACAATAATAAATCGACCTTGATCCTTGACAAACTCTGCTTTCTTTAGGTTTGATTGGTCAACATATTTATGTCCGTTTATATGTTGTGTATTTAATTAAACGTTGGGCTCTCTTCCACTCCCCAGGCTCCATGACCGTAAGATGTGCATCGTTGGCCTGAGCGTGCTGATGGAGCTGCCCCGCCGGCCCCCAGTGCTGGAGGGGGTCTCTGCCCAGATCCTCCCCTCAGTTCTGCTTCTGTTCCTGGGCCTCAAACACCTCTACGCCTCCCGCCTCGTCAACAAACCAGACCTGCTGGCCAATGCAGGGGCACAGGACGAAGACCAGAATGGTGAGAAAATAATCAGGACGATTGGAGGATAATGAAGATAATATAAAAGAAGTGTGCAGGACAGGGTTAGAGTGTGTAAACTAAGTATAATAAGACAGACAGAGAGCAGAGGGAAGAAAACCGATTGGCTCGGTGATGAAAGCTTGTCTTCTAATCTTGTAGCACACTGAGCTCAGAGTTTCTCCTGCGGCCGGGTATTTGAAGTACATGGATTTCATCACATTCAACAGAAGCAAAATTACATTACTTTTTGAACATGAACGAGCAGATTCAGATTAGCATTGCGTTTGACTTTGTGTGTAGGAATAAGTGTTTTTTTTCGCTCTCGCTCTCGCTCTCGCTCTCGATATATATCTAGATTCTAGATAGATAGATAGATAGATAGATAGATAGATAGATAGATAGATAGATAGATATCTAGATAGATAGATAGATATCTATAAATAAATCTATCTATATCTCTATATCTCTATATCTATATATATATATAAAGCATTCTAACTTTGTATAAGATGCACTCTGTCTTAAAGGCTCAAGTGAAATGATGTCCTTGATGTTAGGACCACAGTCAACTGTAGTGGATGCGATTTGGCAATTTCATCACTGGAAAAAATGCACATTATAAAATTGTACAAATATAAAAAACCTCAACTTTAAATGTACCTTTCATTGTAAAATGGGTCTACAGTGACCTAACAGCTGCCGGGCTTTGCTGCCAGTACGGCTCCTGCTAAAAAGGAGAAACATTCGTATCATGCAGTTCCGTGTGCTTGTTTTGTAAAGTGTCTGTCGTTCGGTTCAAGAGAGTGAAGTCTGAAGACATAGGGAATTATGAAGGCTGTGATCCAAATGATTGTATGATGTTGTGTATGGACAGAGGAGATTCCCAGTGATGAAGATGAGGTGAGCGAGAACCAGAGCGCCATGCAGCATCAGTCCAGCAGTCAGGCCGGGGAGGAGGAGGAGGACGATGACGACGAAGAGGATTACTGGGATGACGACGGGTTTGAGGGAACGCCCCTGGAGGAGTACAGCACTCCGCTGGACTACGACAACGGAGAGGACGAGTATAGCTTCTTCACCTCCGCCCTGCTAAGTAATTTAGTTTTTTTTTGTATTCTACTAATTAATTAAAAACTAAAAAAGTGTAATTCATACACACAAAGATGAACAAAATGAGTAGAAGCGGGAGGGCTGAAGCATATCTTATGGGATGTAGCCCTCCCGTGAATCATCCTAATACAACATTGGCATTATTGCGTCAAAAAAGTATAGAAATTAAGGAGTACAAAGAAAACTGGAGAAAAAATAAATAAAAGTTAGGGCAAGAAAAAAATAAATGCATATACGTATATATATATATGAAAACTAGATATAGGGTCATTTTCTGCACATGTCAATAGCAGTTGACTATCTTTTTTGAAAAGGGAAATACTTTATATAAATATATATATATGTACACATGTACTTAGAAAATAAACAATAATAATAATATATGCATATAATATATGCATATAAACATTGTGAACACTTAATTTCAAGTTACTTTTTTTACATTCATATGTTCACACACACAAAATATACATAAGCACCCATATACACCATTGCAAGGCAATTTCCAGGGCTGAAATAATAATTCAACCCCATAACGATGAAAATAAATAAGAAGGAAAAAATTAATAAAAAGCAATGTAGAACATATTAAATAAATAAACGAACTGATAAGGTGTTATTTCTAAACAAAAAAATGATTCTGGGAGTACCCAATATTTGTTAGCTGGAGTAATTTGTAATGTTTTAAATTATTTTTCAGGTTCAGATACTGCTTAGGGATTTGTCTCCATGCTACATCACATGCGGGTTTGTTTTTACCACAGCTGCTTTTGTCACTGAAACACTTACTAATGATTTGATCTGACATTTCCTGATCTAAACCCACGTGTGTTAGGGATCCAGAATGCTGATGCAGCATGGTACCAGAGTCTGACTGCGCCACTCAGCGACGACCAGAAGAAACAGCTGCAGGAGATCTACAGTGTTTCTCAGCAGAGGAGGAGCACTGCTGCCAAGTGGTGAGAGACACACACACACAGACACACACACACACACACGCACGCACGCACGCACGCATGCAAGCACACACACACACACACACAGAAGAGGGATGTAGAGCGTTAAGAATAGACTAAACATAATCACAAAGGCGGAGACAAGCATCCTCGCGGCTCACGCTGCCCTTCACTACAAGCTCGCGCACCTTCGACGATTTCGCGCCAATGGTACGATTAATCAAACCTGGTCAGCATAGTTGACTATCAAACTGTCTCTTTCTACGTTAAAAAAACGAAAGGTTGACACAGAAAACCGGCAATTCAACAGCGAGTGGAAAGAGAAGTACTTGTGTGTAAATGTCAGTGGGAGGCCCGTGTGTTTAATCAGCAATGAGTGTTTATCGGTGTGTAAAGAGTACAACTTGAGAAGGCATTTTAAGACAGCTCACGCCAACTTTGACGCCACTTTTCCAGCGGGCTCTGATGCTCGCCGCCAGAAGATTTTGGGGCTAACTTCGTGCTATGACCAAAGACGTAGCTCCCTGTTTCGGGCTTGCACTGACCAAGAGAGAGCTACCGCAGCGTCCCTACGAGTGACCTGGATATTAGGCAAAAAGAAAAGGCCTTTTACGGACGCAGAGACAGTCAAAGAGTGTATGCTTGCATCAATTGAGGAAGTGGTTGCAGATGAGAAAATCAGAAAAAGCGTTATTGACTCAATTAAGAACATTCCGATTTCTGACACGTCAACATCAAGGAGAATGGAGACCCTTGCATCGGACGTTTTTGAGATTCTCTTGGACAAACTGAGAAAGGCGGAGGTTATGTCGCTAGCTATTGATGAATCCACTGACAGCAGCGATGTTGCACAGCTGTGCCTCTATGTTAGATTTTTTGATGGTGAGTTCTTTCGGGAGGATCTACTTGGATTAATTCCTTTGGATGGACACACGACCGGTGAGGTGATGTTCCACAAAGTGGTTTCGTTTTTCAAGGAGCACAAGTTGGGATTGGATCGTATTAACATGCTTGTAACGGATGGGGCCCCTGCGATGTCGGGCCGAACACAGGGACTGTCCGCTAGGCTGGCAGATGGGGCTCCACAGCTGAGATCGCTTCATTGCCTCATCCACCAAAGCCTCCTGTGCGCAAAACTGAGTGGTGAGTTAAAAAACACAATGGACTCTGTCATGGCGATTATTAACTTTATTCGTTGTAACTCTAGTTCACAGCACCGCCTTTTCCGCCAGATGTTGTCAGACATGTCAGCTCGATATAATGATTTGTTCATGCACAGTGACATTAGATGCCTAAGCAAAGGAAACGTCTTAAAACGATTTTGTGAACTTAAGGAGGAGATCATGGCGTTTCTCCGCAATTCAAAACATAAAAAAGCCAACGCCTTTCTGTGTCTGATAGAGAATTATGAGTTTTACGCTGCTGTTTGCATTTTGAGCGACATTTTCCAACATCTGAACCAACTCAATTTGGAGCTGCAGGGCAGAGATAACATGGTTACACAACTTGTCGAGAGACTCCATGCGTTTCAAAAAAAGCTCACACTTTTTTTTGCGGATTTATGTCCAGGCAAAATGCTCCATTTTCCAACCATGCGCACTGCAGGTTTACAAATCACCAAGGTGATGACTGGATTTATGGACGCATTGAAAACCAACTTTGCCGCGAGGTTTGACCATTTCAGTCTCCCGACTGAAGTGATGAGATTTGTGAAGGACCCTTTCTCTGTGAATGTAGAGGGGGAGTTTGCACTGAAAGCAAAGGAGCTGATTGTGACATTAAATGAGGCGTCTTAACAACTCAAACTCATTCACATTCCGTCATCAGATGACCTGCGACAGTCATTTCAGCTGGCAGGTTCTGAAAAGTTCTGGACTCATGAAGTCAGCCACGAGAAATTCCCTCATTCAAGGGGTCTTATACTTTTTGTCCTCACAATGTTTGGCTCGACTTACACGTGCGAATCGGCATTCTCACACATGAATGCCATAAAAACTAATAATCGAGCATCCCTCACTGACCAGTATCTGCATCACTGTATGCATATTGCCATGACAACGTATACTCCCGACTTCCCTGCTCTTGCTAAATCGAAAAAATGCCATTTCTCTCATTAGATGGCACATATCTGCCAAGTTGGTTGCATACTGTATGTCAGTTATCACTATGTTAATCAAAAAAGGTTTGAGTTTTAAAAGGCTGTGTGTTGTGGTTTGGTAATTAATACAAGTCTTTTGATAATTGTTTTTGCTTTTAATTAAGCAATTTATGTGGTATGGCTCACTTGTCTTTATTGTTATTATACCATAATATGCACTGTTGTTTGTGTATGGCCCTAAATTGCTATTTTGTGTGAATTATTTGATAATTTAATCTAAATCTAATGATGTTGGTTATATTAGCTTCACATGTACTGAGTTCTGAACTTGCCATTTATAAAGGCCTTGGGCCTATGTTTGATTTAATTAAACAAAATATATGCACTCCACTATGCTGTTGTAGTCATTTCATTTCATACCTTTATTTATGCTGGTGAATCCCATTGAGATCATTGATCTCTTTTTCAAGGGTGACCTACTGTAGTATTTACTGTATCTGAAGCTCTTAATATGATTGCTCATATTTCAAGCCATTTTTTTCCCGGCCCCTTGCTTTGGATCATTTTCATCAACCGGCCCCCATTCCAAACTAATTGAATAGCCCTGGTGTACATTGTTCTCGTCAGTAGGACAAACATTTGGGAGTGAACGCGACCAGCGTCCAGATAATGGCAAAATATCCAATACATTGTAAGTAATTGAACACAGCATGAAGATCACTGGAATGGAAGATGTAGATGTAGGGCTGCTCGATTATGGCAAAAATCATAATAACGATTATGTTGGTAAATTTTGATATCACGATTATTAAATACGATTATTCATTGACTTTGAAAACATCCATTTATTGAACTTTAAAAACAATTTGAACAGTATCTTTTTAACAGTTGATTACCCTGAACTTCAAGTATAATTCAACTTCAAAGTATTCATTCTGTGATTCTCCAGAACACACAGATGGCCAGTCCGCCCCTGCTGCACTGTACTTTTCTTTGTTCCACGTCGGATTCCTTAAACCCAAAGTATTTCCAAACAGCAGAATTCGTTTTGCCTTTCTTGTTCACGAGTTGCTCTTGTTCTGCCATCTTCGCTCGCGCTGAACTCACACAACTATTGTCACTCACAAACTGGCCGAGAGGGCTTTTAGGGAGGGGCGAAAGAGCACGCAGCAAAATAATCGTTTTATTTCGATTGTTGTTTTCGTAATCGTTGCAAGCCAAAATGATGACCAATAAATAATTCCAGCGCATAAGCAACTACAATTTTTAAAATTGATATTTTTAGATTTCTGTTTGTATACAGAAAAACGACATACATATTGATTGAAAACACGAGTTGAAAACTGAATACAACATCTTTGAATGTAGACATATTAGGAACTCATTAACAGGAGAAGCATCAAACACAGCATGACTCATATCTTCAGCATTGTATCACCTGCTGGTCTCAGGTCAGTAAGACTGCTTAAACCGGTTGAGATTATTTTCAAACAAGCTTTCACATTTTTAGAATAATTAATTAAAACACCATCATTGCAATATACAATCCAAATTCAATCTCCTCAGCTTTAATAATCTGCTTCTGTTCTCAAAGATGTGATCAGATATCATGCCACTGCACTTTGAGAAGCTTTGTCCCCACTCGGAGAGGAACAAAATATCTGCTCTAAATGGAGATTTACCCCGCTGAGAAGCCATCTATTCTAGTCCTTGTTCAATAAATATATAATAATAATGATCAGTGAGCTTAAGAGGTTTTGTGTATTGTGAAATTTGAAAGAACCCAGGATGGCCATGTTGACGCTAAGCTGGGCTAACCATCAGGTATCTAGCTCAAGATTAATCTTGAAATAACAGTTATTATCCACAATGTTGACCAATTCCTTTAAAAGTACTGTATAAGCACAAAAAAACTAAGATTTAAAAACAGAGATGTGTATTTATATTTGTTATTCCATTTGACTTTGAAGCTAAAGAATACACATGTATTTCATTTCCATTACTTTTCTGACACCAATTACTAATTAGGGCTTCAAGCTAGTAGGTAGCATTATTCCAATTTAGAGCAAATTATAGTACTATTAAACAATTCTAAAAAGTTTGATTTTAGTGGGGTTTTAGGTCAATCTGAGTAGAAATTCTTAGATCTTCCCACATTGTTGTGATGTACCTTTGTTTACCATTTAAAATGTCAAACGTAGTATTTTTTGGAACTCAATCTGATGTGTGTTTTCAGATGCTGTGCAGAAAGATGGACGGCAGAATCGTCGGGTGTGTGCGTGTGTGTGTGTGTGTGTGTGTGTGTGTGACCTGTGGCCTCTACCCATGACTCGCATGAAATCGGAGAGGGATGTTGGTGAAACGGTTGTCAGAGCTCATTTTCATACAAAATAATGTAACATTTAAGTTGTCATTTCTTCCTGTACTCCTTCCCACCTAAACTCAACGGCTTGTTTGGTGTTTTTGCTGTGTAAATGCTTTTAGTCTTAGTAAACATTAAACAACCCAAATGACACCTTTAACTTGTGGTGGAGCTAAATGAGAAGATCCACAGTCATTACAATTCATCCTCTTCACCTTTGTCTTTTTGTTACAAAAACATTAAAAAGAATAAAGACACCGTCTGTGTTTTTCTATTCTATGCCATCATGACGAGCAGGGTGTTATTTCTCTTCCTGATTACGGACTCCCTTCAGACAGCTACGTTAACACAGACCGTATAAAGGTACGTTAACTACGTTTGGTATTAGTCAATGTGTTCGCCGGAGTAACTCTGGCAGGAAACAGAGCACTGTGTGAGCAGGGCTCAGGGTCGGAGCGGCAGTGATGTGTAGTGAATGTTTCGTAATATGATTTAATGAATCGTTTAGCCTGCTATCTAGCATACATTCTCACAAACTCCTAACGTTAGCTTAAGCTTGTGTTTTCTAATTGATTTTGTTCATGGGTGCATTGTTACACACTATCACATGTCAATATTGATAGGTTTTAAAACCCACATTAAGGCTATAACCAGAGGTGGGATGAGTACTCAGATACTGTACTTAAGTCAAAGTAGAATTACTCAGATCTTGTACTTGAGTAAAAGTAGAACTACCAGAGTGTAGGATTACTCTGTTACAAGTAAAAGTCCTGCATTCAGAAAGTACCAAAAGTAAAAGTAGTCATTGTGCAGATACACCATTGACCTCTGAACTGTAGTGGAGTAGAAGTATAAAGTAGCAAAACAATTAAATACTTGGGTAAAGTACTAGGCTGCAGTAGAATAGTCCAAAAGATCTGCCACTATCGTCTATTTCTTAACCTCTGTGTGAAATGTCACGGGGATATGTCATAGTGGATAGGAGAATTCAAAAGGATTTAGGAGAAGAGACTGCGGTGCTTTAGAGAATCGGACTGCACTTTCACTATCCGACGTGTTTATGATGCGCCAGCAGACGTCTGCTGCTGTGGCGAAACTACAGTTTTCTATACAGCGGAGTGAGCAGACTACATGGATGTTTAATAAGAACGACGGACGCATCTAGAGACTCTGCACCGTGCTCTGATGCTGTTGTTTTATGCTTTATGAACGTGGACAACATAGAAACATAAATTCTTCATGAACAAGGTTGTAATTGAAATAAATAAGGAAAGTGAAACTTATGCTCGTCACCCTCTCCCTCCGGTCCACATTAATACAAATGATTCCAATACGTATGATTGTATGAAAAGATCTTAAAATCAATACAAATGTATTTATTATAAACGTTAGTCCTTAACATTTATCACTGTGTATATCACCATTCAAACATCTTTTAAAAGTTGAACAAACCCCACACAGCTCAGTGAAATGTTGACTTTATTTTATGATTTCAGTAAAAACTAACGTTCATATTTCTCTTTTTGATTATAATACTGATGAACGTTCAGAACAAAGCACTTTGGCAACTTACCACATACGTTTTAAAATGCTTAATAAGCACCGTAACTTTCATGATATAATTTGTCGGTCATAATCGGTTGTTTCGGTGAACGGCCGAATATTCCCTCGCCTTAAATGTTGCGGCCGCAAGGCATTGTGGGGCAGAATTGTCTATTTTTCTTTCGTTAAGGAAGATCCAGTGTTTCCTAAGCTTCTTTATTTTATTTAACCAGTTAAAAAGCATTGAGATAAAATTTCATTTTACAATGATTTGAAGGTCATTCCAGGACCATAATGAAAAATACTTGTTTTTCCAGCCTCAGTCCGCACAGCAGGTACCTGGAACCGTATCCGGGCACTGGATCTGAGGTTATAAGAGTCACAAACTGGAGCAAATCTGGCACATATGTACAGTGGAAGCTTACCTAAAATGGCTTTATACATTCATAAAAACCAATGCTGCATCCTACGCATAGTAAGTGAGGACCATCCAGTTAGGCTATACAGTTTGCAATGATGATTCCTATAGGGTGCATTTGATATATATCGCAGTGCAGCATGGTAGGGTGGGTCAAGTTTGGCCGAAACAGTGGGACAGACAAATCTATAAATTGTATCACCGTAGTCAAGCTGGGACAGGAATAAGCCAGAGACCAATCTTTTACGGGAAGAAATTGAAACACAACATTTAAGTCTGTAAAGCCCCTGTCACACTGTCCCGAAATTGACACCCGATGGACACACGAATATGGAATTGTGAATTCCGCACGAAGATGGCCCCGAACCACACACGAAGGCAACATTTGCATTACATTTAAGAGATACAACTGCAACAAAAGTAACACAAACAATTATGTTGATATTTTCTGACTTTGTTCTTTACTTTCTCCGTCTTTATATGTAGAAGATATTAAGTTTTCTCCGTCATGTTGTTTCCATAGCAACAACAACTTCCTCGCCTTCAAAATAATATATTATATCCTTTTTAGTTTCAGAGAACACAAATTGGGTTATTTACATAATATGTTTACATGATTTTGTTGTGCAATAAAACAACCAGATGGACACACGATAAAGGAAATGTTCAAATTCGGCTCTGATCTTAGCAACATCGGGCCATTCGTGAGGGCATCTTAAGCCATCTTTGGCATGCCAAAGATTTCGCCACCGCTCCCGAAGTTGCTGCCGGAGCCTGATAAATTCCACCGGCGGTCATACGATGGCTTAAAGAGCCTGTGACACGAACCCAACAACTGTTGTGCAATGAAATAGTGGGCTACTAGTAATCTCGAACCGTCAGTTTAAAAAAGAAAAAGCTATACCGTTCCGATAAATATCAATAATTTCGAACATCGCGGGAAAATTCCTTCGACTCATTTTGAGGTTTTGGGGGAAGCCGGAAGTGACGTCAATGCGGGAACACTTCACTGTGCGGCGAGAGAGCCAAACACGGACAAAGTGTGTTGTCATGCGTAGAAATGGTGAATTACTGAGTTTAGGCACGTTAATAACGTTTTAATGAAGTTGACTACAGTATATTCATATTTGTCAGTGCTTTCATGTCAATTCGGCAAACATAAATGATCGTGGTGAAGATGATGATTAAATTAGGATTAAAAATCGGTAGTGAGAGCTGCTGAATTTCCTCCCGTTGGATGTGATATAAAAACAAATCGATTATTTTTGTAAACTCAAGTGGATGAAACTACATTTATTAGTGCTTTCATGTCAATTCGGCGAACATATGACACATTAAATGATCGTGAGGATGATGATGATGTAAGAATCTTTTGTTTGAGCCGGTCTGCATTTCCTGATGAGAAAACAAACCTTAGCTTTTTGTAGTTGCAGTCAGTGGTGTAGTGGGCGTTGGACGCGGGGGTACGCCGTACCCCCACTTATTTGAAGCATGATTTCTTTTTTAAATAGTCTAATACATCTAAAATCATTGCCAGTGTTATCAGTTGCAAGTGTGTGTTTGTTGTAATAATGACGAAAACATAATAGGCAGATTTCACAGTAATAATAAAAACGTAGCTCAATTATTTATGCAACTTGATTTGAAGCGTGTGTGTGTGAGGGGCAGAACTGTGTGTGTAGGGTGACCAGGTGTCCCGCACTGTGCGGGACTGCACACACAGCATTTTTATTATTTGTCCCGTGTCCCACACATTGAGACTATGTCCCGCATTTGAGTGATAGTCGCGCAGAAAGGCCGGATCGGTTCGCTGACAGCCGGCACCGCCCTTTATTATTATATTGTCTAAACGGCATCATGTAAGTTGCGCTGACAGGCGACACAGAGGTCCCCAAGCCCCCCCCCCCCCCGTTGACAGTTCACGAGCGCGTCCATAGTGTCTCCCGTCCACCCACCACCCCGTCCACCCAGTTAAACATCCCCACTACACCACTGGTTGTAGTAGTACACCAACATGGATTTAACTTGTGTTTTTTTTTACCACAATGTTGGGGAAATTAATGGATAAAATGCACGGATTATTATTATTATTATTATTATTCCCACTCCGATCGGGACACTAGGTCCACCGTTTCCCCGCAGCGAGGCTCCCCCCGTTGACAGTTTACGTGGGCTGGGCTGGGTGCAGTGGCGGACTGGCCATCGGGACGAATCCCGATGGGCCGGTACTGAAGTGGGCCGGTCGGATAAGTCACTAGCACATCCCCCACTCCCCCCGTTGACAATTTACTAGTTGTACCGAAGTGGGCCGGTCGAGAGTCCCGGGCTGATTTTTAGTCCCAGTCCACCACTGGCTACATGACCGTATGATCGCCCATATTTACGCACCTAATTCCTAAACTTCTAACAGATACAAAATAAACCGATCCTTCAGCCTCATATGAGCTCTCAGACACGTTCAAAGTTAAACTGTCATCGCTGTCTGAGCTTGCTGCTGTGTGCGCCATCGTGCGTTTACATGCAGATGCTGGGATCCTGAACGGTGCAGCTGGAGCGCTGTGCCCGCATTGACATCACCCATAATTTGGCGGGACTTGAAGAATCCCCGAGAAGATCCAGGAAATGGTCAACATTGAAGGGCAGATTAATGGTTATCAAAGTACAAATATCCAAAATCAGTTCAGTAACGGTTTTCAAGGGGACAATATTTACTCAAATTGATGGGTTTGGATGATGGGGGGAAATCGTGTCACAGGCTCTTTAAGATGCCCTCACGAATGCCTTACGAAGGGCAAAATGGACACACGAACTCAACACGAAAATGAACCTTCACAAGGTCCTTCGGCAATGCTTTGTGATGCCAAAGGTGTTGCCACCGCTCCCGAAGTTGCTGCCGGAGCCTGAGAAACTCCACCGGCGTCATACGATGGCTTAAGATGCCCTCACGAATGGCCCGATGTTACGATCGGAGCCGAATTTGAACATTTCCTTAATCGTGTGTCCATCGGGTGTCAATTTCGGGACAGTGTGACAGGGGCTTAAATGAAGACAAGAGTGAATTTCAATTTCTTAGTTTGAGCTTCAATGTGGTGTTTAAAATTTAGATTTCTGTCCAACCAAAAGCCCAGATATTTGTATGTATATTGACAAACTCAACGGAGACGCGATCAAGGGTGTCTATGGACAGGCAAGAGGACGCTGACTTGGGAGCAAAGAGCATTGCTTTGGTTTGCTTACTGTTCAATAGAAGTTTCGAATCAATAAGCGCATGCTGTAGCGTGATCAAATCAGTTTTTAAATTGGAAATGGCCAAGTCCAGAGAAGGAGCAATGAGTATACAATAGTGTCATCAGCATACATATGATAGGTCAAAAGTTGCATCTGATTACAAATATTGTTTACATATAATAAAAAGAGCATGGGCCCCAAAATAAAGCCCTGTGGAACTCCCTTCTCCAAGGTGACAGGGTCAGAGACAGTACTACCCAACCTGACGCATTGAGTATGGTCGGTTAGATAACTTTGAAACCAGCAAATGGCGTTATGACCTAAACAAGACACCAGCATAACATTAGACATAATGTGGTGATCTACAGTGTCAAATGCTTTGGCTAAGTCAATAAACAATGCAACACAAACATATTTTTTATCCAAAGGAGCCTTAATATCGTCTAAGACTTTAAGACTGGCATTCACAGTACTGTGCTTTGATCTGAATCCAGATTGCATAGGGTTAAGGATGTTGTGTGAATTTAAAAAAGTTTTAGCTGAGTAGAAACTAGGGACTCAAGAATCTTTGATAACACAGAGAGATTTTAGATAGGACGATAGGTATTCAACTCCGTGGGATCACCAGTTTTCAAGAGGGGCGATAATTGCTTGAGCTATAATCTGAGCTGCAATGTTTAAAAAGAAAGCATCAGGCCGTGAGGCCCGGTAGACTTTTTAGGATCAATTGAGTGCAAACCGTGTAAGACTTCAGAGACAGAGCAAGAAGCGAAATCAAAAACAGGGGAGTTCATCTTTTGACTATGGCTGTGAGTACGACCATGCAGAGAGTCATGACTTTGCTCATCAAAAATGTGACCAGCCTTTTTGAAGTGAGCATTAAAGGCATTAGACATATCATTTGTATCTGAACTGATAAAGAATCACTGACCTTCAGTTTATGAGGGAAACTAGAAACCTTCTTGTTCTGAAGTGATTTAATTGTTTTCCTGAACTTAGAATGGTCATTAAAACTATCAGTGGTTAATCTCAGATAGTAATCAGCTTTAGCTTTTTTAAGCTGTTGAACCCCATCGGCCCGCCCCCGGGCGGAAAAACGCATCATCTGCAGGAAACAGCGTCTGAGGGCTTCTTACGATTGAATAAACTATGAATGTTTCATATCCATGTAACGGGAAGAAACTCAGCTAACTGATCTTTTTATTTTTTTTTGCAAAAGAAAACACAAAGCTAACGCTGAGCCTCTGAATTAGCCCCGTGCGAAAAAATTCTAACTCTGTTTGCACAGAAAACACGGTATAACCAGTTATGGAGTCAGATTTGGATCAATATTCTAGCGTGCAAAACAAGCTACTCACGAGCGGAAAATGTGCTTTTACATGCGCATGAAATTACCCTCGTGCGCAGATTGAAACCACCGCGAGCAGAGACAGCCCTCTTGCTCGCTCGCGGGAGTGTCAGCCTCACTCGCTCGCGGAGTCTGACTGCGCGCGTGTGAAAAGTTTCTGACACTTTTGGGCGGAGCCACTGGACTTTGATTGACAGCTGCACAGGAAACCTGGAGTGGCCAGGTTTGATAAATGCCTGAACTACCAAGAGCCGAGGAGTGACAGCAGCAATATCAGTTGGACGAGATTGAATGGTAAAGATGCCCTTTGCCCTTTAAATGCATCTTTACCATTGAATCTCGTCAAACTGATATTGCTGCTGTCACTCCTCGGCTCTTGGTAGTTCAGGCATTTATCAAACCTGGCAACTCCAGTTTTCCTGGCAGCTGTAAATCAAAGTCCAGTGGCTCCGCCCCAAAGTGTGAGAAACTTTTCACGCGCGCGAAGACAGACTCCACGAGCGAGCATGAGGGCTGTCTCTGCTCGCGGGGGTTTAATCTGCATGCGAGGGTCATTTCATGCGCGTGTAAAAGCGCATTTTCCGCTCGTGAGTAGCTTGTTTTGTGCGCTATAATATATGCCCAAATCTGACTCCATACCAGTGGCGTTTTCTCCTGGAGGCCAAGGGAAGACAGGCTTCCCCTGTTTTTTCGGATTGTAGTTATAATTTTAATAAATACATAAAAACACTTAGTTTAGTTTCGGAAATTCTTTGTTGTGTGTTGCTGCCGGCCCGTCTCTCCCCCATTCTCATTGAGTATTTTACAAAGAGTGAAACAGCGCCCCTCTAGATGTTATGGTGAAACAGTAGATTGCACTCTCTGTTGCGAGAGGAGGCCAGCCGAAATTGGCTTCCCTTGGTGAAAAAAAATGGAGGGATTGACCAATCAGATGAGGCTCACGTCATGCCCCTGCCAACCTTTGATTAGTCAGGGCCAGCGCCATATAGAGAGAATCTATCTATATGGCGCTGGTCAGGGCCATGCCAAGGGAAGCCAGAGGCGGCTGGCTTCCCTTGTCTCACAATCCAATCAAATCGGATCAATTTAGTGTTGCAGTGACGCGTCCTAAAACCAGGAAGTAAGTTGCGCTCGGTTACCCTCGACAAAAAAGCAATGGGATTTCTCCATAGGATTTTGGAAAATAGCTCGAAATAAGGTCAGTGGAAAACGAACCTGTTGGATAAATGCGCGTTTTGTTCAGCTTGATAATATCCACATGTCTACTCTACTTTTATAGTTTTCAAGTCATAAATCTAATCGATAGAAGATAGATAGCGTCACTGCACCACTCTCACCGCCGTTATAAAGTAGCAAGCAGAGCAAGTGCAATTGACCTTTCGCAAAGCCACGCCCCCCCCTTGGTTACTGTTGCTAGTCCGACAAGCTGAGAGCCAGATGCGTTAAACAAAGCCATAATGGAGGGTCTCCGTAACGTCGGAGTCGCCTTAACAGACTCATTTTGGAGCAATAACGCAGCAATATCCTCCAGGTCCCGACAAAAGGGGCTACAATACGCTATGGAGGGTTATATCCACAGTATAAACATTAGAAAAGAGGGAGGCACAACATCAATAGAGGCACTTGCATACAGGTCGCAGTGCAAGAGTGAAAAACCACATGAGCTGTATGTCAAATTCGACAGAATTATTATTATTATTTTGGAATAAAACAATACAATCACAAGAGGCATTAAATGTTGTAGTTTGTCTAAAGTTAACTACCGTTTCCTTGGTGGCTTTCTGCATCCACCTTGTTGTTCCTTTGTGGGGGTTGGGGTGCCCACTTGTGCAGCAGGATTAGGGAAGTCGGCAGTAGGCTTTCCATTAACAAAATGCTACAAAGATTAAAGCAAAATATAAATGAATGATTGCCTGTTGGCTTTCTTGTTTGTACTTTGACCACAGGTAGACTAATAACGGAGCTCAGCTGTTCAGACATTATTATGCATCAAGTGATATACATGGTCAAAACGACCGAGAAGCACACAGCTTACAGCTGTAGTCGTGTGACTTTAGCTAACGTTAGTTAGTGAAATTAGTTAATTAAATGAGTTAGTTCATTTGTGAATGTAATCTTTGCTAGCTAGCTAGCTACGTTAGCACGTATTTACCTTGGAGCAAACGTATTTGTGTTTGTTGATATTCGCCATATTCAGCTTTGCATGGGGCCTGCCGCATTTCTTTATCCACTGGCAGCATCTCTCCTCTCGGGTTTTGGGTTTAGGAAACGGGTAAAATATCACCCCCCCCCCCCTCTAAGCTTATGGGATATCTGCTATCCGATTTCCAAAGACCATAAACACAACGCTTCACCATTTTCGCAATGCATTTGAACGCTAAGCTTGTCGGACTTCCACAGGGAGCCGCGCACGTGATCGAATATGATTGGACAACAGGCATTTAGGGGCGTGGCTTTGCGAAAGGTCAATTATGGAGGGTGGAGATTTGGAGTATTTAATCAAAAATAATTGTACTAAACTTCCGCTACAGCAGCAACAACAAATACAATCTGATGACAGGCCAATGCCCAAACTGGAGCTGTGTAGAGCGAGGAAAAAAGGAGCGAACCGGACGTAAAACGTTAAAGGTCTCCTGATTTAGTTTGTGAATGAATGCTTATTAGAGTTTCAGCTGGAGAGTGAGTGTGGACCTGTCGGTTAGATAACAGGCGTGTGTAAGTCCTGCATCTGTATGATACAAATGTGTGTAAAATGATACCGGGTGCTGTAATCACTCATCTGGTTACGTTATTACATTGACCACCACACCCCCGACCCAAAAGAAAGGACGTATTATTGGCTTCCCATATTCTTTTCCCCACGCTACTGGGTATAACACCCTTATTACTTATCGTAACTGCACATCCAACATATCGATTATTAATATTGTTAGAATACACATAATCGATAGGTATATATATCATCACTCCATTATAAGTACTCGCGACATTATAAACAAAAACAGACCTCACACGTGGCGCTAGGTAGCGAACACGGCAATATGTCTTACCTTCGTCGTTGTCTGATCAAACGTTGTCTTCAATGGCATTAAAATGATAAAAATGCTGCTGAAGGTTAATCCATAGGTTAATCCAATCCAAGTCTGTGTCACTTTGAAATGATTTCTGATAATCCGTCAGCAATAAACCTACTTTTAAGTTTTCCGATTTCACAGCGTGAGACAGGTTTCGCTTTAGGCAAACTGCATGTGCATAAACCCCACTTCACAATGGTAACGTTGGTGTGTACGTATTAGGGGTTTCACCAACTAATCGACTAGTCGACTAGTCGCCTACCTTTACCACTAGTCGGCGCTGTAGGCCCTAGTCGACTAGTCGTGGAAAAAAATGGAGGTAAACAAGGTGCTGCAAAATGCTACAAAACACGTCCGACATTCTTATGTATGGCAGTACTTGTTAAGTTACGCTTAGTTCTGCAGCTTAACGTTGCATTCGGAGAAAACCACGGAGATGTAATCCATTTAGCCAAGCCTGGCATATTCCACACACACGTGGCAATCAAAAGCTGTGATTAGCCTATAGGAGGCAGGCATGCATCCTATACCCCTTGTCCTTGCGCATCACTGTGGCACAAGCACAACATTGCACATCACATGGAACAGTACAGTACCACATACAAGTGAGGACATATATCCCATCAAATCTCAACACCCCCACTTGTTCTCAGGTTGTTATAATCTTAAACAAGAAAAACAAAACAAAAACATCCGAAAAAAAAATACAGAATGAATGTGAACCCCTGTGTCTTGTTACACATTTCAAACTCCAAAAATAATTGCACCAAACCTCTTTAGTTTCAATTTAGTTGCAGGTTTCGTCATTATATCAGCAACCATATCATCTGTAGGACAATACATCAGAATGACTCTCCCCTCACTCACAGTGGATCTGATAAAGTGGTACTTTATGTCCACGTGCTTACTCCTCTGTCTGTTTACAGGGTTTTTGGCGAGAGCAATCGTTCCCTGATTATCCTCATGTACTACAGTTTGTGTGTACTTGTAGTTATCTATACCTTCTAGTAACTGTTCTAGGTATAGACACTCCTGTATGGTTGAAGCCAGTGCCATGTACTCCGCCTCGCATGTGGAGAGCGCTACTGTGGGCTGTTTTCTAGTTTTCCATGAAACTAGACAGCTGTTCTTACTAAGACTCACACAGTATCCTGTGGTACTGCGCCTGTCGCTGACATCAGACGCCCAGTCAGCATCACTGTAGGCCTGTATACCTAGCTGCTCACTGTTGTTTCTTTTGAAACTTAACCCTTTCTCAGAAGTACCGTTGAGGTATCTTAGAACATGTTTCACAGTAACCCACTGCTCTTCTGTAGGCTCAGCAAAATACTGTGATAACCTGCTTACCACAAAGCTTAAGTCTGGTCTGGTACAAGTGGTTAGGTATATAAGGCTTCCTACAGCCTCCCTGTACATCCTGACATTATTCATTTTTACTGCATCCTCAGTATATTCTAGTTTTGGTTCACAGGGCGTTTCTCTGGTTCTACAGTTTTCCATATTAAAACGCTGTAGTATCTTGTTAGTGTACTTTTCCTGTGACATGGTTACACATCCATCAGATTGGCTGAAATCGATACCCAGAAAATGTTTGAGTCTGCCTAGATCTTTCATTTGAAACTTTCCTGCGAGCATCTCTTTCACCTCTCTCAAAATCTTCTCATTGCTGGCTGCAATGATCAAGTCATCGACCCATATGATTATGATCGCCTTTTTGTCTTTTGACTCTTTGGCATAAACACAGTGGTCGGCTGGATTTTGTGTGTATTCGTTTTCAGTTAAACAATCGTGCAAGACTCTATTCCAATTTCGCCCTGATTGTTTGAGACCATAAAGTGATTTTTCTAGCTTATACACTAGACCATCATCCTTCTCTTCATAACCCTCTGGTGGATTGATATATATATCATAGTCTATGGGAGCGTGCAAATACGCTGTTTTCACGTCCATCTGGTGTAGGAGCAGGTCCTCCTGCGCTGCTTTCTGTAACACCACCCTTACACTCCTCAGGTTTGCTGTGGGTGAAAACGTCTCCCCATAGTCTATTCCCATTACCTGGCTGTAACCCTTGGCCACAAACCGTGCTTTGTATTTGTCTCTTCCCTCTACATCGCTCTTGATGGAGTAAACCCATTTACCCCCCACTGTTTTCTTGCCTATTGGCAGGGTTGTTGGGGTAAATGTTTTGTTCTCATTTAATGAGTGGACCTCCTCATCCATGGCTTTTACCCACTCTTTTGAGTTAGCCGACCTCATAGCCTCCCCAAAAGTCTGTGGAACACCATATACCGCTCTGTAGCAGTAGTCTACAGTGGTATGAACCCCATCACTATCACTGTCTTCATCTACGAAGTCATCTAAGTGACTAGGTTTCCTCCTTCCTCTAGTTGGATACCTCCTAGTCTCAGGTTCATCACCTGTCACACTCTGTTGTGTTTGGTTATGGCCATTTGGCCTCATAACTGCACCTGGACCACCACTATGTGTACTTCTACTCCGCACACTTGGCTCTTGAGCATTCTCCGCTCTCCTATTGACCTCTTGCGTGGTCTCGCTAGTCCTAGGCTGTCTCATATGGCCATAGCCATCATTTGGATCTGTCTCTCCTGTCTGTGTCTGTTTCTCTACAGCTGCCCTGCTCACAAACTTCACTAGCCTGTGTTTGTGTACTTTATTAGTATCTGGATTATATACCAAATACGCCGGGCTGTTTTTGTCATATCCCACAAAACACCCCTGGTCACACCTGGAATCCAGTTTACCCTTATCCTGTTTGTACATGTAGCATACAGACCCACATTTCTGCATGTTAGATACATTAGCCTTCTTGCCTGTCAGCAGCTGGTAAGGGGTCTGCCCTGTACGCCTATTAAAGCATCTGTTACGTACCACCGCTGCTGTTTGTATTGCATAGTGCCATAGCTGTTTTGGTAGCTTGCTTTCAACTAGCATGCACCTGCCCATCTCAAATAGAGTACGCCAACCCCTCTCAGCAGTCCCGTTCTGGTGCGGGGAATACGGAGCTGACGTTTCATGTCTGATTTTATTTTTCCTCATCAGTGTTTGGAAATCATTGCATGTATACTCCGTTCCGTTATCTGATCGCATGCACATCACTTTCCCATAAGGGGATATATCTGCTAGGAACTTTTCCGTAGCTTGTACTGTGTCGCTTTTCTTTTTCAGAAAATATACGAACACTGCGCTCGAGTAATCGTCAGTGAACGACAGCGCATATTTGTAACCATCTGCTGACTGTGTGGCTACAGGACCTGCTAGGTCTGTGTGCACCATCTGTAAGGGAGCCTCTGCTCTGGTATCAGGGTTTCTATTTCTCGTTTGGGCAAACTTTCCTTGAATACACACCTCACACTCATGTTCGGGCCTAACTGCTTTGCCCTTGATCTGCATACCCTCAACCACATTCTGCAACTTAAGAACATCGTCATAATTACAGTGGCCTAATATCTCATGCCATGTCTGAATGTCATGACATGCATTACATTTGTCATTAGACTCACCCTCAGTATGCAGATAGTACAATTTTCCATAAACATGAATGTCAAATCTGGTACCGTCTCTGGTTATCAGTGCGTTTTCCTCTTCTTTAAAGACAACCGTGGCCCCACTGGTAGTCGCCGCCTTTACCGAGAAGATGTTCTGGGGGTACGACGGTATGAATAAAGCGTCTCTCAGCGTCGCCTTGTGTCGCCATCCTCCGCTGTCGATTAGGGAAACCTCAGCATTTCCCCTTCTCTGAGCGACCCCGCTGCATCGGGTGCCGTCTGCCAACTCGACGCTGTGCTTTTCTGGTCTGAACGCGCTGTCGAAATCTTTGAACTGGGTCACGTCGGTGATGATATGTGATGTGGCTCCCGTGTCCACCATCAGGCCCTTCTCCTGGATGCCGCTCGCCGGCTGCTGCTCCCCGTCCCTCATCTTGAACGCGAAGTCGGCGCCGTCATCATCTTCTGTGATTTTACACGCTCCATCCCTTTTGTCCTTACCGTCCTTATCCTTACGCCTACATGTGGCGTCTTTGTGTGTGTCGCTTCTGCATCGACTACACCATGTCTTCTGTCGACAGTCTTTCGCTCGGTGACCTTTGGTGCCACACTTGAAGCACACCATCTCTGTGTCTTCTTTGTACCGGTCACGTGCGTTTGTCTTGGCGGGTCGCCGCCCGGTTCTCCCCTGGGTCTTCATCACACTGTCGCCCAACTCAGCTGATATTATCATTTGTATGTGCCACATGTATTGCGAATGGCTTAAAACTCCCAGGCAGTCCTTTTAAGACCATAGCTACTAGTAGACCATCTCCAAACGTCTCACCTGCATTTCGCAGTGCTGTGATGGCTGTTTCTGCTCTGATGATGTAGTCCATAATACTTTCGTCGCCCGCTTTCTGGAGCGATGTAAGCATGGTGTACAGGTTAATTATCCGGGGTTTTCCCTTCCCGGCATAATACTCTCTTAATATGTTTAGAGCCTTTCTTCCATCGTCGGCAGCATCCCTCATAACTAATGAGAGGCTCTTGTCGTCCAACAGTTGAATCATCTCGGCATACGCGTCGGCATTTTTCTTGTCGTCTGCCGCTCTTTCCGCTTCAGTCCTCGGTTCTCCCAGGACCGTGTGTTTTAGTCCAATTAAATGGAAATGTCCCAACATTTTGGTCTCCCAAATCTCATATTTGGTCTCATCTCCGTCGAACGCCAGTCGAGGCAACCTGCTTGTTCCTCGTTGATCCATGATGCTAGCTTGCTCTCCTTGCTAGCTTAGCAACCCGTTAGCACGCTGTTTGTTGCGACTACTACACGGTGGAAACCGACAAACTTTTCTTCTGAACGACTCCTGGGCCCATAACCTGTTAAGTTACGCTTAGTTCTGCAGCTTAACGTTGCATTCGGAGAAAAACACGGAGATGTAATCCATTTAGCCAAGCCTGGCATATTTTATTATAAGGGCTGCACGCATCACTCTCACGGGGACAGCCTCCACTGGAATGAACTGGTTCCACACACACGTGGCAATCAAGAGCTGTGATTAGCCTATAGGAGGCAGGCATGCATCCTATACCCCTTGTCCTTGCGCCTCACTGTGGCACAAGCACAACATTGCACATCACATGGAACAGTACAGTACCACATACAAGTGAGGACATATATCCCATCAAATCTCAACAGTACTTCAACGAAGATGTAACCAACTCCACAGTGAAGTGTCAGTTGTGTACAGCTGTACTGAAGTACAATACAAATGCATCTGCTATGTGCAACCATCTGAAGATGAAACACCCGCTGCCGACAGCTAGCACTAGCAGTAATGCTAGCACCAGTGAGCAGCGTCAGCACTGAACAGAGGCAAACAAACAGCAAGAAAACACGGGTCAACAGTGATGCGGATGATGAGCTACGGGATTACTGCCAGCGGACACCGCATATCCCCACAATGGATAATCCACTGGAGTGGTGGGCAGAAAACGTGCACCGCTTCCCCCGCTTTCGAGGAGCTACCTGGCTATTCCAGCCACAAGCACCCCGAGTGAGAGGGTTTTTTCCCTGGCAGGCAACACTGTCACCCGAAAGCAGTCAAGCCTCCTTCCCTCACATGTCGATGCGTTGGTGTTCAAACCAAAAATATGGAAAGGTGGACGTTATCGTGGAGGACAGCAAATAAAGTGTTGCGCAATGCGCTGTTGCGCACTGGATTTACGTGGCATTTATGTAAACAAGAGTTTTTTGCTGTCGATTTTGGTGAGTCCAGTGTTTGTTATTTACTCAGCCATGTAACACAAATTAAAATGCAGTGTTTAATGTTACTGTATGAGTTCCAATAGAAAATACAGTTGTAAACCTCTCTTTGTGTGTCTCTATTATGACGTAACGACTAGTCGACTACTATTTTGAAAAACTAGTCGACTAGTAAATATTGGTAGTTGTGAAACCCCTAGTACGTATGTGGAAATCCCCCTTTGATTCTATTGGCTCTAACGGTTAAAAAGAGATGTCAATCATCAAAATCGACCAATGGGTTCCAGAGAAACAGCAAAAACGCCCATTTCCACCCAAATGACCCCAGAGGTGGAGTTTTTTTTGCTAAACCTCTATCAATCTTGATACAGGGTACTTATATGTTGTACTTTGGATTCCTAAAGCTTTTAGTCTACCGTCCCATCATTCAAGGGTTGTTTTCACTATAAGTAAAAAAGAATGTTTGGACGGACACCATAATTTAGTGTCTGAATTTTCTTTGAAAATAAAAAACATCTTTATTGATTCTGACTTTTCTACATCCAACTCACAGCTTTATCATTACTTTGAGAAAAAAGATTATTAATTTTCCCCTTTTAGAAGTGTAGTTATGGTAATGTATTCTGGAAATGTCATTTTCGAGCCTGAGACCTGAAAAACAGGGATGGGGTTTAACCCATTTATATACACCCATTATATATACAGTCTATGGGTTTAACAGGTTAAAGGTGGGGTAGGTAATTTCGGAGAAACCAGCTCGAGTGGGCTAGAATTTGAAAATACACAACTGGAGAAAATTTGCCACTTCCTTACAGAGCCACACCTCCAACAAACGCGCACATGACCAATGAGGGCACGAGATAAGTTTGTGCACAGATGGAAGGCTGACAGGCAGGTAGGCCATCCAGTTATTTTAGCCGGGCGGCTAAAATGATTGGTCGTGCTTTTTACAGTACTACGGCTTCCACAGAGGAAATTTTTTCATGGATTTTTTGTCAAAGCACTTAAGATATTTATTTGTCTTTATTAGGATCCCCGTTAGCACTAGCATGAGCATTGGCTATTCTTCCTGGAGTCCTCACACACTCAAAACATACATACAACAAAATTAAAAGAAAACAAAATTAAAACAAAACAAAACAGCTCATAATTGCATGCAATTTAAAGTGAAATTAAGTGAAAACTAAAATGGTCATCCAATTATCGCCATCCTAAGGCCAAACAAAAGTAAATACAAATAAGTTTACATCATAATATATGCATACATAGCTACAGGCACAGTTCAAATTTACTTTATAACACTGAAATAATCTTTTAGCAACCTTTTGAATTGTTCCTGAATGATGTGGACCGGTAAAGAGTTCCAGCTGATCATGGCTCTGTACATGTTTTCTGTCCCATATTTGACTTAGATTTGGGTAATACAAACCTTCGTTCAATTGTATGTCGTGTTTGATAGTTATGTTGTGCATATTGCGCTATAAATCTTAAATATTCATTGCTATCGGGATGTTAAGAGCATTCCATGGAATATAACAAAAAGTGTATCTCGAGCCGGTTTCTCAAACTTACCTACCCCACCTTTAATAAGAGCTTAACATTTATTTCTGAGGACACGAAAAAGAAGCCAGTCATCATTAGTGTTAGACTTTCTAGCTAAAGACCATAGCTTATTGCGATCATGAATGAGATCAGATAATTCGCTAGTAAACCATGGAGTGTTCCTATTCTTAACTCTGAATTTTCCAAGAGGGGCATGTCTATTAATAATCGATAAAAAGTTATCAATAAAGAATTGGACCGCAACATCGACAGATGGAATTAACGCTAGGTAGTGCCATAAAACCTCCGCCAGATCGTGTAGGAAAGCCTGCTCAGAGAAGTATTTGAAGCAGGCCTTTGGCTTTGTGCAACTTATTGCTCCTAACGCAAGCAATAGTGCAATGGTCGCTGATATCATTAGGAAAAACACCAACAGACCAGCATGTCCTCCTACAAAAAACGATCACATAGGCCGATCGTTCATGCCCTTATTACGACCCAGAGATACGTTTTAAAGTGTATGTTGCTTGTTACTAGAGGGGCTCTAGTGGTCGTGTAAGAAACGACATGCTCCCAGCCCGTTGATTGCAAACGCTCCGGAGGGACGTTTATTCACAAATAACCCTATCTGGAAAATCCTAAATTGTGGAATAGTTTGGCCATCAAAATGCTTTTTGATTCGATTTCTGACCCCGCCTGTAGTTCATTGATAAGCCTGAAACATGCACTTGTCAAGGTTCAGAGGCAAATATGTCAGTAGCCATCGATCATCTTAAGATAAGATTAGATAAGATATACTTTATTGATCCCAAGTTGGGAAATGTTTTTGTTACAGCAGCATATTACTTTGTTCTACTCCACTACAATTCAGAGGTTAACCTGGTATTTTTACTCCACTACATTTATTTTTAGTTACTTTGCAGATTCTGATTAATGATGTGAAATATAAACAACCCTTAAATCAGACTTTAGTTACACCTGAGTCAAGTTCAGGGAAGGTGATTGTCAAGTGCCAAAATAAACTATACAATATATTGGACGTTAAGTACTTTGTCAGACTTCATATTTATCTGTGGATAACCCCAACGTTTTTTTCTTATTCAAAAGAAGTCCTTAACTTAAATTATTCTTTAATTTTTAATTAAGCCTTATTAGTTTGTCTGTTTTGCACATCCTCCTGTTAATATCTTTGGACGTCCTGCACTAAACTGTTTTAGAGATCACTACAGTATCTTCTTGATATTTTATATTCTATATTTCTATCATGCCTTCTATGCAAGGAGACGTATTGTGTGAAAAGAAATGGAAGATGTTGTTTAATTGCTGATATATTTATGATCCACGTCACATATTCAGTTTTGGCGGCATTTCTTAGTTTGTCAAAAGGTCTTCTGATCAGGGCTCTAAACACGATGTTTTAGCCAATCAAAACTTCTGAAAAAATAAAGGTGTCTCTCAGAATCGATAGAGAAAAACCTATGGGAAAAACACAAAAGCATTGTACACAATTTAAACCAATAAATGTCGTATAATTAACAAGGATAAGCTGATGTTTTTTAGTTGAGTACTGCAGATATCACTGTAAAATCATTTGATCATTGGTTTTATTATGAAAACGTTGAGACCGGAAATACTGTTTTCAACCCGTAACTTGGAGGCTGTCGCATACCTCAAATCATCTTCATAATATCTATCAAACTATATATCCTACATATCGACTGGACATGGATTCTAAAAGTACAATATACACTTCTCGCTAGAAATCTAATCAAAAAGCGTTTTAATGGCCAAACTATCCTACAATTTAGGATTTTACAGAGAGGGTTATTTGTGAATAAACAACCGTCTGTAATGTTAGCATTCAACGGGAGCACTAGAGGGCGAACACTTTAAAACGTAACTATAGGACGTATTAAGCGCTTGAACAAACAACATATTTGGTCGTAATAAGGGCCTGAACAATCGGCCTGAACAATCGGCTCATTTGGTCGTATGAGTTGGAGGACTTGTTGCAACAGACACATACTTATGAGCTGCATTTGTTAGAATGACATCTATAAGGGTATCGTTATTGGTATCACTTTATTCTAGTGGGACTACCAATAAGCTGAGTTATTTTCAAAGAATCACAAACATGCTTAAACTGTGAAGATGTATCACTCAACCAGTCCCAATTTAAATCACCCAATAATATGATTTCAGAAGAAAACGTAGACAACAATTCAGTAAGGCTAGAAGTTGAATCAATGATGGCCGATGGAGGCCTATTACAGCCAATAACAGTGAGAGGAGCATTTGCCATAGTTATTTGGACTGCTAGCAACTCAAATTGTCTTGGAATTGAAATAAAATGAAGGACAGAGCACTGTAGTTTCCCAGCAGTATATATTGCAACACCACCAGCTCTGCCCTTACGATCCACTCTGAATACATTATATCCATCAATGTGAATAACATTGTCAGTGACAGACGGTTTTAACCAGGTTTCAGAAACTACAACAATATCAGGTTTATCAACTAAAAAACAGGTCTTGAAAACATCTAATTTGGGCACTAGGCTTCTAGCATTAACATGCAGAAAACCCAATCCTTGCCTACAGCTAAACTCATTCGGAGTTGGCAAATGCTGCAAGGAAGCAGAGAAACACTCGGGACCAGGGTTGATGTTAACGTTACCAGAGAGTAAAAGCAGTAACAATATTAACAGCCTGGAAGATGATTTTTTCACATGGGTTCTGGACGCTTCACTCCTCAGGGGGGTGGGGCCGCTCCGATCCTTCGATATTAATGAGTCCAGAGCTATGGTCCAGAGTCAAATGCTCATTCGGGAGAGCGCTTTTCGTGCCATAAAACGTCAGCTTTTGGTAAAAGCTATCCGATGGAGTCAGCGCTCCAGAGGTTCCACCATCCGAATGTCCGAAGTGAGCAGAGACATCGCTGGGAGGCAATCAGTCAGCTTTGCCAACATGCGGGTTGACAATTAATCCCATGAAAAAAGCGAACACGAGGGTAACTTTCTGCAACATTGTGCTGCAACACACCTAATTCCAGATCAGCAGCTCAGGTCGATCAGCAACTCAGGTTGATCAGCAACTCAGGTTGATCAGCAGCTCAGGTCAATCAGCCCCAGACAGCACGGCAGGACAGACAGCAATCAGAGTCCGAAAGAGCGACAGCTCAGGCAGAGAGCAAGCAATCCAGTTACAGCGAGGCACCTGCACAAAACAGCCCAAAAGCTTTTAACACTTTTAAAAGCGCAGCAGACCAATTAAAAAAACGGGTCTAGAAAGCTAAGTAAAAATTATAAAATGGCAGTATGCACAAGAGATAGTCAATGCCAAAAGACGAGAATGAGACAAATACTAACCGAGACAAATCAACGTGCTGCCATCTTGGAACACACACCTGAGTGTTGGGAATTAATGTTGGGAAAATACTGAATGTTCTCTTCTAATATCAGAGTAGCACAGGCCCTACGTAGCTGTGTATGTAACGGGATGTATGATTACCTAGAAGAGCGTCAGGACACACTGTTTTAGGCATTGTGATAGCTATGTGACAACAATTAACATGATGATTCAGCCTCTATGGAGATAGACATATGACTGTCATGTTTATTGCCTACATGGGCCTTAGCTAATCTGAACTAAACATTGAACACTACTTTGAACCGGTATTCTCCATCTTGTGACTGCACACTCTCTTATATAGGCATGTCCACGACACTGTTCTGGGAACTATTTGTCCCATGCAGCCCTGTGCGTGATGACTACTACTAGGATATCAAATACATGTATCCTGATATTGAAGACCAAGCCGGTGACGAGTGATATTTTTCCTAACACTTAAGCATAAAGGTAAGTTTCTCAAGAGCAAGGGAATTTGAGAGTCCACCAAGAAAAAATTGCCAGGCCAGCAGTCCACTTAAAGGTGGGGTATGTCATTTTGGAGAAACCAGCTCGAGTGCGCTAGAATTTGAAAATACACAACCGGAAAAAATATATACACACCCATACACTACACATATATACATATATGCACATATACATATACACACCTACATACTCACACATACACATATACACATACACATAGTCAAACACCTTCCCCATCCCTGTACCTCGAGAAAATTATTTCTCTGTATTTCCTCTTGAGCTGGTTAATGTCTGGACATCGCTTTAGCTCCACATTCACACTGTTCCATAGTCTCACTCCACAGGCTGAGATACAAAAAGTTCTTCTGGTTGTACGGACCCTATGAATTTCTATGTGCTAGTGGAGTATGAAGCCCTCTGTATCGCGAAATGTCCAGTTATGTGCAGCCCTGATCATTACCATTTGAATTGGACGGAACTGTAATCAGAAAACTGAGGCTTCTATAAAAGAGCAGTTAACGAGAGATCTTCTGAGTTTGAGATTACTAATATACTGTACTTGGCTGTAAATCATCTCAGATGTTTTGGGTTTTGTTTTTCGTGTTGACCCAAACCCATAAGACAATAGCAGTGGAAGAATAGCTGGAAGAAGTAACTGAAGGGAGTCATTCAGCTGCCTTCATTGACACTCCAGTCTGCCTCCCATGTACATCCCTGGAAGTTTAGGGGATAGGAAACACTCAAATTTAAAACATATAATTAATAAATTGGTGAAAATTGCTTGTGCCCATAATGGGCAGCATTAATATATACCCACATGACAGCTAAGGCCAGAAGAGCTTTATTTAACAGCTGTTCTTATGTTTGTGACCCCTCCTGTTGTTAATTGATAAGCCTGAAACATGCACTTGTCAAGGTTCAGAGGCACATTTCGCAAATATGGCAGTAGCCATCGATCATCTTAAGATAAGATATACTTTATTGATCCCAAGTTGGAAACATTTGCGTTACATCAGCATGTGTAACAGTTGTAAATATGCAGTGGTGTTTATTTGTAAATCATTTAGTATAATCACACGAATTCTGTGTTTTATATTTAATAATTCTGTGTTCTTTATTTATTGATTGTTCAATACCTGACAAGGCCGGAGATGAAAGACTTGGGTCGCAGGTTCCTCAACAGTGCATCACAAGACATCTATCAATATTTGTGTATACCTCCACCATTAAACTGTCATATTCTGCACATTTCTTATACTATATACATACATCTTATATAAGAGTATAATACATATGTATAATATCAGTTAAAATAAGTGCTTGAACATAGTTAACATTGCTGGAGGTATACACAAAGTTTTTAATTCACTGCATAACTACACCGTTTGTGTAAATATGTCAATAAACCTTAGAAAATCTTGAAAGGGATGTGCAAAATAATCATTATATACAGTCTTTAATTAACTATTAGTAGAGAATAACGAGTAATGAATATACTTTATAGGGATCCTATTAATATCTAATAATAAAAATAATGAAATTCAATAACATGCTTTAACCACTAGGTGTCCCTTTATATCAGGAGTGCACGTTTATGGTGTAAATACAGCCTATCTACCAATTGGATCAAATATAAAAGTCAGCCGAATTAGTGTTGATACTGTGAGGAGATGTATTGTGTGAAAATAAATGTAAGATGTTGTTTAATTGCTGATATATTTATGATCCACGTCACGTTTTCAGTGTTGGCGGCAGTTCCTCATGTTTGTCTAGAAGTCTTCTCATCAAGGCTCTGTAAATAGAGAATTACAGCAGATATGTAACATTTAATGCAGCCGAACCGTGTATTACAATGCCGTTATGTGATAACCTCCAAAGAGAGTGTTTTCGGTCTGTTTCCGGTATTTGTTTATGACGATGTGATGTGACATGTGAAATGGAATTGCACAGGGGAAAATAACGTATCTATGGCACCATTTTAGATGCGGATTTTGTTAAACTAATACTTTTGCGCTGTGGACCAACACTATACATTGACGGGGAAGGGGGTAGCAATAAAGATAACACCATTAAACAGTTACACAACATAACAGAAATAGTATCGATAGCAGCGTCCCTAGCAACCACCTTGGTAACAATGAAAACGTTGTATAGACACAATTTCCTGAAGTAATCTTCGTAATAACTAGCAAACTAAAGATCATGTACATCCACTGCACACATAATCTGAAATAACAACTCGTATTTCTTGCATCAAATGACATCAAAACGCATTTTAATGGCCAAACTAACTTTAAAATAGGCATTTTACACCGAGAATAAAACGAAGTTCGGCCATGTTTTTTTTTCTGCAGGGAGAAATGTGAAGATCACATGACATAGACGCCAGCCATTGGAATGAATGTTGAAAAAAAACGTAGGGATCTTAAAATTTCAGAGGCGTTTTTGTAGAAATAAATAATACGTCCTACGTTGTGGACCAACGTAGTTATTACACGTTTTTTTGTGAGACTGGGTTGGGTGACCAGGTAGAAGAAACGCCTGGCTCATAAAGAAAATATCGATCTATGGACATATTCCTCCTGAAACCAAAAGAGATGAGGTAACAGCAGCTGATTTAATTAACGTTTAACACACAGGTCAGCAGACTGTGTTAGTAAATTTGTTCTAGTCATAATCATTTGTTACGTTAATTCCATTCAAAACAAATTTAATTAATTCCTTCACTTGCATAGTTTGTGCAAACATTAAACCAAAGTAAAGCGTTGTTATTAATATGTATAAGCTAATAGTTTCATAGAAATGTTCCTCTTAAGGGTTAGATAGACATTATATATATCTAATCTAGCTCTTAGCAATGCAGTAACATGCCCCGCATTGTCCCGCAAAAACGCAAGACATGTGCTTTGCCACGATTCTGAAGATCTCTACTGCAGTCCCATGTATTTAGCTCTGAGAGAATAATCAACATGCTGCATAACAAGATAAAGCACTATAACATCAGCTGACGCCAACAGGCAGCAACAGGGAGACAAAACACTGAGAGCAGCCCAAGGTTGCAGGCCTGTGCTCAGTGAGGGCAGAACAAACTGATAAACTCGGTCAAAGGTATGGGCCAAGGAAAATATTTCCCCAACATAGTGAGGAATATATTTCTCATGGATTTACCTGTACATCGAATAATCCACTGCAGTCACAGTGTTTTTTTGCGGCGCAATCCAGTCAAATAATTCCATGAAGCCAGCCCACCTGCAGCGGCTCCAGAGTACCAAACACCCCGAGAGTGTTGGTAAATGTAAATGTTTGTCTTTTTAACCCGCTTTTATTGTGCCCCTCTCATGAAATAACTGGCCCTAGCCTGGCCCCCCCAGTAAAATTCGTCTAGAACCGCCAATCTTTAAGGTTTTGAGTCAATTTGGAGAGGATCTTAAGAGAGGAGTGGACCAAAATCCTTCCTGAGATGTGCACAAATCTGGTGACCAACTACAAGAAGCGTCTGACCTCTGTGCGTCCAACAAGGGTTTCTCCACCAAGTACTTATTTCCCACAATTAAATGCAAATCAATTTTTATCTTTTATATAATGTCAATTTCTGGATATCTTTTCGATATTCTTACTCCGACTGTTAAAAATAAACCTACCATTAAAAATATAGATTGTTAATTTCTTTGTAAGTGGGCAAACTTAAAAAATCTGCAAGGGATCAAATACTTATTTCCTCCACTATATATATAGAAACTCTCCTGCAGGACTCAAAACAGCCTGTAATGTGTCTCCTTGGTCTGCAGTCACTAGACTCGTGTCGTGTGTCACTATTGACTCGGTGTGCGATAGAAAGGACAAGTGTGTGCCGCAGAACTTAATTTTTTTTCTGCGCTGATGTTTCTGTCGGCCTGGCAAGTGCTGCTGCGCATGCGTCCGCAGGCGGGTTCTTGGAACTGATGTTGCGTTCTAGTACTGCACATGAGCTCGTATAAAATAAAGACTTAATCGTGTATTTTGTCCAATTTCTAGACGTAATAACCTGTCAATAACAAAAGAAAAGGAATACTATACATAGTAAAATCATACTTTCCCAATAATATTACATTCAGTGTAGCCTATTTAAATGTTTGCCGTTCATCTCCTCGTGTAGACATTTGATCAGACTTTTGATACAGACAGCATGGTGCTATCTAGGCTCATTCCTCCAGAATAATTATTTTTCACCTTTTTATTCTTGCTGTATGAGAAGATACATGTTTGCATGTTCATATGTCAATAATAATAAGAAACGGCTTTTAACCGTCTGTCATCTGACAACCGCACAAAGAAAACATTTTGAGGTTTTCTGTTACCGTACATTTCAGAACTTTCTCTCAAACGACTGTTTAAATATAACAAATGATTTCAAAAGTATCTTTTAAGACAATTAATTACAGAAAATGTTTAAGAAGAAATATCCTATATATATATATATATATATATATATATATATATATATATATATATATATATATATATATATATATATATATATATATATATATATATATATATATATATATGTTTACAGACGAATATGTTTATGAACCAATTAATGTTAAATAATAGCCACAACGAAATAAAATAACCGAATAGACAGGAGGGCATAGAGAAACCAAGATTATGGCATTCCCCGACTTCACCTGAAGGCAGCAGAGCTCAACCACAACGTCCTCGCGCTCTGGTCTACACACAGCCGCTCTCTGTCAGCGGGATGGACGTGTTCTCCGGGGCCCCTGGATCCACCCTCAGCACAGCGCTGCAGCGGGACAAGCCAGGCCTGACATGACAGCACCGGGACGGGAGAAGAAATCCCCTCCGCCGCTACGGCAAACCGTCCGCCCCGAGGTGGTGTTGGCTGTGGGTCGATACGCCCTGCTCGCCGCCGTGTGCGCCGTCTGCTACAGCAGCTCTCTCCACGGAGAGTTGGTGCACGACGATGTGTGGGCTATCATCAACAACCCGGACGTCCGACCCGGCTCCAGCCTCAAGAACGTCTTCAGCAACGACTTCTGGGGCAAGAGGATGGCGGACAACACGAGCCACAAGTCCTACAGACCGCTGTGCATCCTCACCTTCAGGTTAGTTTCCCCAGCTTTCCCATTTCTGTGTTTCCACCTTCACTTCCTAACAATAACACCACATTTATTTAAAGCGCAGTGTTAACGACCCGCAGTACATGTAGCTGACGACCGTCTGCATGATATAAACACGCTATCAACGCTGACGTCACACAGCTGTCCCCTTGTGAAGAGAAGGGGTTGCAGAAGCTATTTAGAATTATACAAGCTACACATTTCTTCTGGACACCTTGTTGGAGGAGCCTCACGTGGCATACACAATACACAGAGTGTGCTGGTCACACTAAAACTCCCAATATGTGTGGTAGTTATATCATAGAGATGTGTCAGTCATATTTCTATGAGTGAGAGTAGGAGAGCAGCCCCCTGACCACAGTACAACGTTATTCTTCAGGATTGAACCCATTCAGATGAGACCTAGCCAACAAATACACGCACTGTTTATGTGGACTTGTTGCACAGCTCTAGCTCTATCACTGGTATTAGCAGTGGTGGAAGTACTTTGATGTAATCCTTAAGTAAAAGTAGCAATACTGAATTGTTTAACATACTCTCTGTAACAGCGCAGCGTTGAAATTAAATCTTACTTAAATAACAGCTGAAGCCTTGCGATCAAAATATACAATCAGTGTTTAAAAAAACTACTTAAAGCATAAAGGCCCATTTCAGAATCATATTTGAAATGATTGTATAATGTTTAGTGTCGGATTAATGTGTCTATCACAACGGTTCCCAACCGGTGTGTGCCGCGGTTTTAACTTCATGTCTTCATGTGAGCACTTCTCCTTTGCCGAGATAATCCATCCCACCTCACAGGTGTGGCATATCAAGATGCAGTTTTGCTTTATTGGGGGTTCTGGGGGGGTCCGAAAACCCTAGGGTTAAACCCTAACCCTAACCCCCTAACATGTCACCCATCTCCTTCGCATAGAGTTGATCAGGTTGTTGATTGTGGCCTGTGGAATGTTGGTCCACTCCTCTTCAATGGCTGTGTGAAGTTGCTGGATATTGGCAGGAACTGGAACACGCTGTCGTATACGCTGATCCAGAGCATCCCAAACATGCTCAATGGGTGACATGTTAGGGTTAAACCTGACTGGTTTTCGGACCCCCCCCAATAAAGCAAAACTGCACGTTTCAGAGTGGCCTTTCATTGTGGCCACCCTAAGGCACACCTGTGCAATAATCATGCTGTCTAATCAGCATCTTGATATGCCACACCTGTGAGGTGGGATGGATTATCTCGGCAAAGGATAAGTGCTCACTATCACAGATTTTTTCAGTTTTGTGAACAATATTTGAGAGAAATGGTTATTTTATGTATATAGAAAATGTTTTAGATCTTTGAGTTCATCTCATGAAAAATGGGAGCAAAAACAAAAGTGTTGCATTTATATTTTTGTATATATATATATATATATGTGTATATATTAGGGATGTGCATCTCCATCACTGAGGCCGATGCGATGCGCATCTCGATACGTTACCACGATACGATACATTAACGATACCTTTGAAACACCAGGCGATGCGATGCGATACGATTCACCCCTGTTGCGATACAGTTCGATACGATTTGATTCAACATTATGCGATTCGGGGCGATACGATGCGATTCAACACGATGCAAAAATAATGATAATTCAATATGGTACGACAGAGGATTTTTGTTTTATTCCTTATATGCAGCAAATCATACATTAACAAAAAAGTGCTTTACATATTTGGTACTGCACATCCCATCATGCCGTTTATTTTTTTACCTTTAAAAGCTCTCCAGAGTACAATTGTATAACACCTCACAGTTAAACAATGTAAGGATGCATTGCTCATGATTAACAATGTGCAAATAACAGCTACCATAGAGCAATGCCCATACAGCTGCCAGCCTGATGTGCTTAACATTCAGAGGCTAACACACCAGTGAGCAGAAAGCATTGGTTTCTATCTGAACAATAAAGAAAAAAAATAACCTTTCACAAACAGGTATTTCATAACTGCTTACAGTAAGGAAGACATTTAAATTATTATTGGCCGTCACAGGCTGCTGTAAGCTAAACACCTCTCTCTGACAGAACACCTCACTGAGTGATTTAACTCATATGTCTCACTTTCAGGTTTCTCTTTTCAGCCGCAGACCCCATGTCGCCTCTTTATGTGCGTCGCTAAGTTCCTCGTACTACTTGTGTACTTTAAAGCGGCTCGGCATCGTTAACAATTTGCGAGTGATTTTTCAAGTTGACCGTCTGTAGTAATAGTGCCGCGCACATATACCATCAGGACGTTACTGATGGGGTGCGGCTGCGGAGTGATACTGTGTGTATGCAAGTCCGCATCTAGGACGGATCTATGTATCATGGCTGTAGACCTGTTAAGTAATAAAGATACCTCATACAAAGGTCTACGGATACCTTATTACTCTCCATGACCTGCGGGCAACTATATAGCATAAATGACTATTACACCGTCTTTCTTGAACAATCCGAAGTGTTGCCAAACGTTTGATTTGTAGGTATTTTTCGCTGCGCTGTGTTTCTCTTTCTCCTCAACTTCCGTGTGTGTTGATAACTGAGACTCTCGTTCTCCGTAGTGGCGAAGCAAATATCAAAGATCGTCTCTGCTGAACGTTGACAAGATAAGGGGATTTTATATGAATGAATCGGTTTTTTACCGATGCAAAGACGCTACGCAATCGATGCATCGCGATTTCAACCCAAACTGTAGCCGATGTGCACTCTTTCAACCGGTGCACTCGCATCTTGAACGTTTATGCCGGTGCACCGATGCGAATCGGTGAATCTTAACATCTCTAGTATATATATATATATATATATATATATATATATATATATATATGTGTATATATATGTGTATATATATATATATATATATATATATATATATATATATATATATATAGTGGGGAAAAAAATTATTTAGTCAGCCACCAATTGTGCAAGTTCTCCCACTCAAAAAGATGAGAGGCCTGTAATTTTCATCCTAGGTAGGCCTATACCTCAACTATGAGAGACAAAATGAGAAAAAAAAGCCAGAAAATCACATTGTCTGATTTTAAAGATTTTATTTGCAAATTATGGTGGAGAATAAGTATTTGTTCACCTACAAACAAACACGATTTCTGGCTCTCACAGACCTGTAACTTCTTCTTTAAGAGCCTCCTCTGTCCTCCACTTGTTAACTGTATTAATGGCACCTGTTTGAACTCGTTATCAGTATAAAAGACACCTGTCCACAACCACAAACAGTCACACTGCAAACTCCACTATGGCCAAGACCAAAGAGCTGTCAAAGGACACCAGAAACAAAATTGTAGACCTGCACCAGGCTGGGAAGACTGAATCTGCAATAGGTAAGCAGCTTGGTGTGAATAAATCAACTGTGGGAGCAATTATTAGAAAATGGAAGACATACGTCCTATGTCTTCCACTGATAATCTCCCTCGATATGGGGCTCCACGCAAGATCTCACCCCGTAGGGTCAAAATGATCACAAGAACGGTGAGCAAAAATCCCAGAACCACACGGGGGACCTAGTCAATGACCTGCAGAGAGCTGGGACCAAAGTAACAAAGGCTACCATCAGTAACACACTACGCCGCCAGGGACTCAAATCCTGCAGTGCCAGACGTGTCCCCCTGCTTAAGCCAGTACATGTCCAGGCCCGTCTGAAGTTTGCTAGAGAGCATTTAGATGATCCAGAAGAGGATTGGGAGAATGTCATATGGTCAGATGAAACCAAAATATAACTTTTTGGTAAAAACACTAGACGTGTTTGGAGGAGAAAGAATGCTGAGTTGCATCCAAAGAACACCATACCTACTGTGAAACATGGGGGTGGAAACATCATCAAGGGACCAGGACGACTGATCCGTGTAAAGGAAAGAATGAATGGGGCCATGTATCGTGAGATTTTGAGTGACAACCTCCTTCCATCAGCAAGGGTATTGAAGATGAAACGTGGCTGGGTCTTTCAGCATGACAATGATCCCAAACACACCGCCCGGGCAACGAAGGAGTGGCTTCGTAAGAAGCATTTCAAGGTCATGGAGTGGCCTAGCCAGTCTCAAGATCTCAACCCCATAGAAAATCTTTGGAGGGAGTTGAAAGTCTGTGTTGCCCAGCGACAGCCCCAAAACATCACTGCTCTAGAGGAGTTCTGCATGGAGGAATGGGCCAAAATACCAGCAACAGTGTGTGAAAACCTTGTGAAGACTTACAGAAAACGTTTGACCTCTGTCATTGCCAACAAAGGTTATTGAGGTGAACTTTTGTTATTGACCAAATACTTATTTTCCACCATAATTTGCAAATAAAGTCTTTAAAAATCAGACAATGTGATTTTCTGGATTTTCTTTTTCTCATTTTGTCTCTCACAGTTGAGGTATACCTATGATGACAATTACAGGCCTCTCTCATGGGGGAGAACTTGCACAATTGGTGGCTGACTAAATACTTTTTTGCCCCACTGTATCCGTCTTGTTAATTGCATGTAGGCTCACCATACTGGTAGGGCTGTGCAATTAAACGTATTTTAATCTCGATTACGATTTTGGCTTGCAACAATTACGAAAACAACTTATTTTGCTGCATTCCCTTTCGCCATGATGCTCTCAATTCGTCTTGCGTTATACATCCTGCCAGCGGGTGCACTTTCGCGCTCCCTAAAAGCCCTCTCGGCCAGGTTGTGTTTTGACTTGCAGTCTGTTTAATAAATCCATATAAACTAGGGCTGTCAGTCGATTAAAATTTTAATCGCATGATTGACCATAGTTAAAAGCGATGAATCGTAAATTAATCGCACATTTTTGATCCGTTCTAAATGTACCTTAGAGGAATATTTTTCATGTTTTTAATACTCTTATCAACATATGAGTGGACAAATATGCATTATGCTAATGTTTATTATCATTTGAACAATGACAAATATTCTCATGAATATTAAACACAACAACATCTGAACATTACAAATATTCGCCTCAATTCAACCTGGTGTGTGTGTGTGTGTGTGTGTGTGTGTGTGTGTGTGTGTGTGTGTGTGTGTGTGTGTGTGTGTTGGAGCTATGTGCATCTCAAGGCATATGCTCGAACGAGAGCTGCCTGGACGCTGCAATCATGTTGCGCGCACTATCCGTGCTGAGTGTGCTGACTTTTCGTACAATGTCCCTCTGTCTGCCTACCTGCATAAAGTCAAGTGCTCTGCGCAGTTGTGGCGAAATGTCGCTCCTCTGTTTTAATTTAAACAGCTCCTTATATCCGTTAGCGCAGCTAGCTAGCACCAGATGCTAACAACAACAACAATACACGTAGGGTCTCTCTCTCACGCCACACATACACACACCCTCCCGGTCCTCCCAATAGCCAGTCGGTGCCTGCCGGTGAGCGTGGAAGTGTGGTCTGCTGCAAGCGGGCGGCAGGAGCGGGGCTGTCAGCATCAGCCTGTAGATGGTATTTTAAACTCCATGCGCTCTGAAACTACGGGGCGGCCGAGGAAAAAAAATACACATGCGTTAATCGCGTTAAAATAATTAGTGGTGTTAATTTTTTTTTGCGCTAACACGTTATTAACGCGTTAACTTGACAGCCCTAATATAAACACGTTACAAGGGAAGCTTTAGTTGCCGTGTCTTTATTCTCCGGTCAGCGTACAGTCAACTTTTACTAACCTCGTCAAGCCGGAGCTTCTTAGCTGTTTCCGGATAAGGGGTTACCAAAATAAGAGTACTACGTGTAGCAGTATAATTCAACATTACAGGTTGTGAGTGACATTAGTTATCATATTTATATATGTTTAGTAGGTTGTGGAAGTGCGCTCCAAAATATTTGTTGATCTTCTTTATTGGTATTTATTATTTATTTAAATGTAGATATAAATATTATTTATTTTATAATCGTTTTAATTGGTTTTTCACACAAGCGGCCGAGATGGGTTTTCTCCGCAGGGTGGCTGGTGTCTCCCTTAGGGATGAGGTGAGAAGTTCGGTCATCCGGGAGGGACTCGGAGTTGAACCGCTCCTCCTTCGCGTCGAAAGGATCCAGTTGAGGTGGTTCGGGCACCTAGTTAGGATGCCACCTGGGCGCCTCCCTAGGGAGGTGTTCCAGGCACGTCCAGCTGGGAAGAGACCAAGGGGTAGACCTAGGACCAGGTGGAGGGATTATATCTCTTCGCTGGCCTGGGAGCGCCTTGGGATCCCCCAGTCAGAGCTGGTTGATGTGGCCAAGCTATTATAAGCTGGTTGATGTTCTGTCGTGTGGAGAGGGAATTTTTGTAATACCAATTATGATGAAGCCTGTGAAAATATAATATTTCACTGTTATTCTTCACTGAATGATTAGTTACTAGAAGTTGACAAACAGGGTGTGATTTGGTGTTGGGAATCTTAAACTCGCTCTCAAAGCAAGATGCTCTTTCTTTTGTAATTCATTGCAGTGCGGAAAATGGATCAGGATTCTGTTTAGGATGATGAGACATCACTTCATAGAGGAAATGTAACCCACAGAGCTATAACGCTGAGCTATTGTATTCGATAAGTTTGACTGTTCTTGTCATTATATGTTTGAGGTTAATGAGAAAAAAGAAAGAAGCCTGTTGTACTAATAATCGAGCAGTCTGAACTCTTTGTCTTTATTGCTGATTTTAAACATTCTCACTGTCTGATACAACTCAGATGCAGCTCCCTCCTCAAACAGTGCTGATGATTTCTATCTTTGTGTCTGTCAGGTTGAACATCCTGCTGGGCGGCATGACGCCTCTCTACTTCCACATCATCAACGTGTGTTTGCACTGCGCTGTAACCTGCCTGCTCATGCACACGTGTGAACGCTGCGTGTTTGAAGACTCACGCCTGGCCTTTGTCACAGCACTTCTGTTTGCTGTGCACCCCATCCACACCGAAGCTGTGAGTATATGATACACAGATTTGATCTACTGGCTCAGAAAGTGAGACAAGAACAGAGTTCATTCAAGAGCTGAACCCTTAGGGACCCCTCTTGAACACAATAGAAAGTTACTTCCACAAACAAGCGAAAGCCACAAGTATACAAAAACGTAACGCGTATAACAATGAGAAATGTGAAAACTCCGGTTTAGCAGGCATGGGGATCGCAGCATAGATTGACAGGCTCCCGACAGTGAGAACTCAAAGTTTTACTCGAATTACCCAGGAAGCGCTTTACAGCAAGCATATACACGGCAGGCAAAGTAATATGCCTAAAAGAGTTAAGAAAAGCCTCGCACCAACAAAGGAACACGACGAAAAAGGAAAAAGGTCAACTGTCACGAGCTAGTACACAGCAAATTTCTGGAGTAAACTAATCTGTAGTTAGACAAAAAAGTGTGAAAGGGTTAGATTTTGGGAGTTTATTTCAAATTTAGACTACCGTTTGGGTTAAGGGGTACTGGGTTGGCAGAGTTATATTTCGGAGTCAGTCACTGGGTGTTCAGGAGCGTGATACAACGTTGCTCAGGTGTATATTCATAAACTGCTCTGCTGCCGCGACCACGAGGCTTCACTTGGACTTCGTCCCAAGGAAGGCAAGAGTGCTGTTTAACATCTCAAACTATATTTTCTGTCAGCGTAAAGTTAATGTTTGTTTGTTTTCGCTAGGACGAACTTTTCCTTTGCATTAAACGTTAAGAGTCTGAACGGCTACGACTGTAACGGACGAGTCCCGCGACCTGCATAGAAGGAATGTGGAAGAGGTGACGCACTTTTCGAGCTAACAGCTAGCTAGTAACATGACAAAGTAAATGGCGTCTTAATCAGTGTTGGAAGTAACCCGCTTCAAAGTAACGCGTTACAGTAATCAGATTACTTTTGTCTGTAATGCCTTACTGTTGGTTCAGCAGTATTCCCATTACAGTTACTAAGCACGAAATTAGCTTGTTCCTTGCGTTACTTTTACGGTCTTCGACTATCATTATCTGCATAACGGGTAGATAGAAACATAAATCTAACGTCCCTTTTTCAGGTGATGTTACAGAGCAGGGGTCGGCAACCCTAGGCACGCGTGCCACCATTGGCACGCGGTACCGTAACCATTGGCACACTAGGAATAAGTGTGCAAAATATTTAAATTGTATTTTCGGAACCTGAACGAGACCGCCACCAGAGCGCGTCTACCCGTTACCTCCAGAAGGAAGCCACGCACGCAAAACAGCGCAGTTTTTGCGTGGCTGTGTTTTTAGTTGTAAACCCAGTGGCGATCTGCTCATCTGACATACTGATCATACAGTCAATAACGCCATCAAAAATAATATGCTACATTACAGTAAAACTACTTCTCGGTCTTTGTGTCATTCAAACTCGGCTTTGTGTGTGTGTGTGTTATTGCATCTGGTTAGCTAGCTATGCTAACGAATATAAGGAGCTTTTTCTACAACCAGGTGGATGAGAGCTCTCTCCTGACAGACTGAGAGGTTGTGATAACCCCAGCTCAGTGAGGTAGAGACACACCTTTTATATGATCAATATAGTTATAAAAAAAGAGAATAAATGATAATAAATCAAATAAATCTGTTTCATATGGGTGTTGAGAGATGTATCCATAGATCTCCTCATTTTGCTCTTAATGTGCACCAGATTGATGCTTTTAACTTAAATATGAAAAAAAAAAAATCTTCCCTTGGGTGCATGCCCCCGGACCCCCCGAGAGGATGTTAGGTTAGCTTTCTGCTGTACTGATGTCAATGGGGAGCTCATTCCACCATTTTGGAGCCAGGATAGCAAACCCACGTGTTTTTGCTGATGGGAACTTGGGTCCCCCTCGCAGTCCGGGTGCAGCGAGCTGTTTGGCTGATGCAGAGCGGAGTGCACGTGCTGGGGTGTACGGTTTAACCATGTCCTGGATGTAGGAAGGGCCAGATCCATTCGCAGCATGGTACGCAAGTACCATTGTCTTGAAGTGGATTCTAGCAGTTACCGGAAGCCAGTGAAGGGAGCGGAGGAGCGGCGTGGTGTGGGAGAATTTAGGAAGGTTGAAGACCAGACGAGCCGCTGCATTCTGGATGAGCTGCAGAGGTCGGATGGCACATGCAGGTAGACCAGCCAGGAGGGAGTTGCAGTAGTCTAGGCGTGAGATGGCGAAAGCCTGGACCAGAACCTGCGTTGCTTTCTGGGTCAGCTGGGGACGTATTCTCCTGATGTTGTAAAGAGTGTATCTGCAGCAGCGGGTTGTAGCAGCGATGTTTGCAGTGAAGGACAGTTTGTTATCTAGGGTCACACCTAGACTCCTTGCAGTCTGAGTCGGGGAAACAACAGAGGTGCCGATGCTGATTGTTAGGTCAAGAGTGGGACAATCTTTTCCCGGAAGGAAAAGCAGTTCAGTCTTGTCAAGGTTGAGCTTGAGGTGGTGAGCAGAAATCCACTGAGAGATGTCAGCTAGACAAGCAGAGATGCGTGCGACGACCTGGGTCTCTGAGCGGGGGAAGGACAGAATTCATTGGGTGTCGTCAGCGTAGCAGTGGTATGAAAAACCATGCGGGCTAATGACTGATCCGAGCGAGTTTGTGTACAAGGAGAAGAGGAGGGGACCAAGAACAGAGCCCTGAGGGACCCCTGTAATTAATTGACTAGGGTCGGACTCGGACCCTCTCCAACTTACCCTGTAGGTGCGGTCTTTGAGGTATGAGGTGAAGAGGGAAAGTGCAGAGCCTGAAACTCCCAAGTTCTTGGAGAGTGCGAACTAGGATCTGATGATTCAACGTGTCAAATGCAGCAGACAGGTCCAAAAGGATGATGACAGGAGAGGGAGGCTGCTTTAGCCGTGTGCAGTTCCTCAGTGACAGCAAGGAAGGCAGTTTCTGTTGAGTGACCTGCCTTGAAACCAGACTGGTGCGGCGGATCCAGAAGGTTGTTCTGATGTAGATAACAGGAGAGTTGTTTAAAGACAGCGCGTTCAAGTGTTTTAGACAGGAACGGGAGGAGAGAGACAGGCCTGTAGTTTATAACATCAGACGGGTTGAGAGTGGGTTTCTTTAGGAGAAGGTTTACTCGTGCCTCCTTGAGAGTGTTTTGAAAGTGACCAGAAGTTAGAGAAGTGTTGATGAAATGGTTGAGAAACGGTAGAATATCGGGAGCGATAGTCTGAAGGAGGTTTGAAGGGATAGGGTCACCAGAGGACAGGTGGTAGGACGGGCAGAGGTAATGAGGGTAAGAACCTCACTTGGAGAGAGAGGGGAGAAGGAGGAAAGCGTGTGGGTGAAAGGTGGGTCTGGTGACCCAGCGGTGAGTAAAGGTGAGTCAGAAAAAGAAGAGCGAATATCATCAACCTTTTTTTTCAAAGTGGTTAACAAAGTCGCTTGACAGAAGGGAGGAGGGGGAAGGGGCTTTGGGGGGGTCCAAGAGGGTGGAGAAGATGGAAAATATTTTTGGGGGATTGGAATAGGAAGATTGGATCTTATCTTGAAAGAAAGTGCTTTTTGCCTGAGAGATGGAAGCAGAGAAAGAGGAGAGGAGAGCCTGATAGGTTAGGAGGTCGTCATGGTGTTTGGATTTCCACCATTTCCGCTCTGCTGCCCGAAGGATGGTTCTTTTAGCACGCAGTGCGTCATTTAGCCAGGGAGCCGGAGGGGACTGACAAGCCTGCCGAGATGTGAGAGGACAGAGAGAGTCCAGAGAGGATGAGAGAGTAGAGAGAGTAGAGAGGAGGGTTTCTGCAGCAGAGTTTGGAGGCAGGAGTTGGAACGAGTCAGAGGAAGGGAGGGCTGAGAGCACCAATGAGGCAAAGGTAGAGGGGGAGAGGGGACGGAGGTTACGGCGGACAGGTGCAGAATTAGAAGAGATTGGTTCATTATGTTTGGAAAGGGGTAGAGAGAATGAAATGAAGAAGTGATCGGATGTGTGAAGCGGGTTTACAGTGAGGTTAGAAGTAGTGCAGTTCCTTGAGAATATGAGATCAAGGACATTGCCAGCGTTATGAGTTGGTGGGGATGGAGACAGTGAGAAAGCAAAGGTGGTTAAAAGAGATGTTAGTTCAGCTATCTTCCCTGTCTGGAGGTTAGAGATGTCCCGATCCGATCACGTGATCGGGGATCGGAGCCAATCACGTGATTTTCAAAAGATCGGAATCGGGAGAAAAAAAAATCGGGGATCGGGATTTTTTTTAATTTCTTTAATTTTTTTTAAAATACTTTTTTTTAACTTTGTATTCAATGTTACAAAACAAAAATGACCATGTTCAAGTCTTAAAGTCATCCTGAGGCCTTAGTTTTGGTTTCAAATTACAGAACATCATGTATGTGTTGCTTTTTTGGGGCTTGTTTTCATAGACCTGGTTGCTTATTTCTCTCAAATCTGGCAACAGAGTGGGCAGGGCGCAGTGTCTAATTGTAGCAGTAAGCTAACGAGTACTGAAAGCTTTATTTTGTTTTGATCCAATGCTGCGCAACTGAACTGATCCAATGCTGCTGTGAAAGAAAGAAGCTATATCCATGTTGGATAGAATATCCGATTTAAATAAAAAAATAACCTTAAGGGACAACTTGAATGCTTTTTTTTCTCTAAATGCATTGCATAAAGATCGGATCGGGAAAAATCGGTATCGGTAAATTGTCAAAATCAAATGATCGGAATCGGATCGGGAGCAAAAAAAGGTGATCGGGACATCCCTACTGGAGGTTGAAGTCTCAGAGAAGTACAGCGGGAAGGCCAGTTTCAGGGATGTGTGAGAGGAGATTATCTAATTCCTCCAAGAAGTCCCCCAAGGCGCCTGGTGTACGGTAGAGAACAACAATGGTTAATTGTATAGAATGGGTTACTGTGACGGCATGGAATTCAAAGGTGGAAGGAGTGAAGTTAGGTAGCTTGAAGAGGGAGGAAATCCAGAGACTGCAGGGAAGCGTAGCCAGAAAAGAAGTCAGCCTTAGGAACAGCTGACTGGCAGTTCCACAGGCCCCCTGAAACTAGATGTTGGATCTCAGTGGAGCATGTGGGATAGACGAGAGCAGGCCGGTTATATCGATTAGGAGATACACGGGGTCAGTGATAATTGCGGGAAGACACATGAACAGGAATGGATAAAATACACATGATTATAGCATGAGGGGCTAAAAAATAAAATAAAATAAAAATACTAGAGATACTTAGCTCAATCAAAGTAGGATTTGCCTCCCTATTGACTCCAACAGGACTCTAATTTCTTTGTCAGTCTTTGACTCCAACAGGACTCTAATGTCTTTGTCAGTCTTCGTCTGAAGCTGACGCTCCAGGAAAGAGTCGCCTAAAATAGACTCCTGATTGCTGAGTTCTCAGAGCTGTGGTGCCACGCCCCTTTAATTAGTTAACTCTCTGCAGCTGGTGGCCCTCAAAAGGAAATCTAGACTGGCTCCCTCCTGAGTTGTTATTGTATTTTCAGTGTCACAATGGTTTTCCAATTACATTAAACCCTAAGTTATAAAGTTATGAGTTCAACCCTTAATACAGTTAAACCTACTCAATAAAGCTCTTAGTATTGTTTAAATCAAAGTTTAACCCTAGCAGTCAGTTAGTTCAGTTTTCAGGTTTCAGTCCAATTACTTCTCCCAAGTTTCTGCCTGACAGATACTGTAGCGGTTTTGAGATTTAAGATCACAATTTCAGTCAGATCAACTACAGAGCATTTATACAGAGTACACACACTGAAACAGAGAAGTCTAAAAACAGAATGTTACTCACACAATTCTAGAAGTCACCAGTTGTTATTCTGTCAAAATCGAGTTGCACACACAGTACAGTGTTGCTCAAGTAAAAGCTATTTTTTCCCCCTTAACCTGTTAAGCCCTGAGCCTGTTTTTCAGGTCTAAGGCTCGAAAAAAGAGTAAATTAATGATAAACCTGTGAGTTGGATGTCGAAAAGTTAGAATCAATATAGCATTTTTATTTCTTTACAGTAAATTCAGATTGAACATAGTAAAGAAATGTAAACTATAGTGCCCGTCCAAAAAAAAACATTACTTAAAGTGCAGACCACCCTTGAATGATGGGATGGTAGACTAAAAGCTTTAGGAATCCAAACTATAACACATATAAGTACCCTCTTATCAAGATTGATGCAACACAAGTTAAATTTGACCTTTTTAGAGAGATTTAGAAAAAAGAAACCCACTTCTGGGGTCATTTGGTTGGATTTTCCATATCTCTGGAACCCAGTCGATTTTGATGATTGACGTCTCTTTTGAACCGTTAGAGCCGATAGAATCGAGGGGAAGTTCCTAAAATCCAGCTAAACATTAACCATTGGTGAATAGACTGATGTGCAGCTAGAATGCCCAAAATCAGAAGCTGTAGCACTCTAGTAGCTATCATAACAGCTATACAGTGGGGCAAAAAAGTATTTAGTCAGCCACCAATCGTGCAAGTTCTCCCACTTAAAAAGATGAAAGAGGCCTGTAATTTTCATCCTAGTTATACCTCAACTATGAGAGACAAAATGAGGATTAAAAATCCAGAAAATCACATTGTCTGATTTTTAAAGAATTTATTTGCAAATTATGGTGGGAGAACTTGCACAATTGATGGCTGACTAAATACTTTTTTGCCCCACTGTATATGAAAACTCAGTTTTTGCCATAAATATGACGATGGATTATCAGTAATCATTTCAAAGTGACACAGACACATTGGATTAACCTATGGATTAACCTTCAGCAGCGTTTTTATCGTTTTAATGCCATTGAACACAACTTTTAATCAGAACAACAGCTAAGGTAAGACAATAGAGGTTTCCCAATACTCTAATTTCCCCTCCTCGACTCCTATCCTCGAGACTTAGTCCCGCCCACAGGAGATGCGAGCGGAGGACTCGAGGAGGGGAACCGAGGAGAGAGGAGGGGAAGCAGCAGGCGGTTAGAGAAATGAGAACTCCTCTCCTCTGAGCGGTCATTTTAAAGAGACGTCCGTTAATGATGACAGGAGGCACAGCACTCTGTCTGATGGACAGATGTGTTCATGACAACTTATATATCCATCCATCCATCCATCTTCTCCCGCTTATCCGTGGTCGGGTCGCGGAGGTAGCAGTTCCAGCAGAGAGCCCCAAACTTTCTTTTCCCTGGCCACATCAACCAGCTCTGACTGGGGGATCCCAAGGCGCTCCCAGGCCAGAGAAGAGATATAATCCCTCCATCTGGTTCTAGGTCTACCCCTTGGTCTCTTCCCAGCTGGACGTGCCTGGAACACCTCCCTAGGGAGGCGCCCAGGTGGCATCCTAACTAGGTGCCCGAACCACCTCAACTGGCTCCTTTCGACGCGAAGGAGGAGCGGTTCAACTCCGAGTCCCTCCCGGATGACCGAACTTCTCACCTTATCCCTAAGGGAGACACCAGCCACCCTGCGGAGAAAACCCATCTCGGCCGCTTGTACCCGCGATCTCGTTCTTTCGGTCATGACCCATCCTTCATGACCATAGGTGAGGGTAGGAACGAAAATGGCCCGGTAGACAGAGAGCTTTGCCTTTTGGCTCAGCTCCCTTTTCGTCACAACGGTGCGGTAAAGAGACTGCAGTACCGCTCCCGCTGCTCCGATTCTCCGACCCATCTCACGCTCCATTGTTCCCTCACTCGAGAACAAGACCCCAAGATACTTGAACTCCTTCACTTGGGGTAAGGACTCATTCCCTACTTGGAGTGGACAGTCCATCGGTTTCCTGCTGAGAACCATGGCCTCAGATTTGGAGGTGCTGATCCTCATCCCAGCCGCTTCACACTCGGTTGCGAACCGATCCAGTGAGTGCTGAAGGTCGCAGACCGATGAAGCCATCAGAACCACATCATCTGCAAAAAGCAGTGGTGCAATCCTTAGTCCACCGAACTGCAGACCCCCTCCCCCACGACTACGCCTCGAAATCCGATCCATGTATATTACAAACAGGATTGGTGACAAAGCGCAGCCCTGGCGGAGGCCAACCCTCACCTGAAATGGGTCCGACTTACTGCCGAGGACCCGGACACAGCTCTCGCTTTGGGAGTACAGAGATTGGATGGCCCTGAGTAGAGACCCCCTCACCCCATACTCCCGCAGCACCTCCCACAGTGACTCCCTTGGAACCCGGTCATATGCCTTCTCCAAGTCTACAAAACACATGTAGACTGGATAAGCATACTCCCAGGCACCCTCCAGGATCCTTGCGAGAGTAAAAAGCTGATCCGTCGTTCCACGACCAGGACGGAATCCGCATTGTTCCTCCTCAATCTGAGGTTCGACAATCGGCCTGACCCTCCTTTCGAGTACCTTAGAGTAAACTTTCCCGGGGAGGCTGAGTAGTGTGATGCCTCGGTAATTGGCACACACCCTCTGATCCCCCTTTTTGAAAAGGGGAACCACCACTCCGGTCTGCCACTCCTTCGGTACTGTTTCCGACTTCCACGCAACGTTGATGAGACGTGTCAACCATGACAGTCCCTCAACACCCAGAGCCTTCAGCATTTCTGTGCGGATCTCATCCACCCCCGGGGCTTTGCCACTGTGAAGTTGTTTGACGACCTCAGTGACCTCCCCCCGGGAGATTGGTGTCGATCCCCCTTCATACTCCAGCTCTGCCTCTAACATAGAGGGCGGAGTTGTCGGGTTCAGGAGTTCCTCAAAGTGCTCCTTCCAACGCCCTAACACTCCATCAGTTGAGGTCAACAACGTCCCATCCTTACTGTACACAGCTTGGATGGTTCCCTGCTTCCCCCTCCTGAGGTGTCGGACAGTTTTCCAGAACAACTTTGGTGCCGCCCGAAAGTCTTTTTCCATGTCTTCTCCGAACTTCTCCCACACCCGCTGCTTTGCCTCGGCCACGGCTGAGGCTGCTGCCCTTCGGGCCTGTCGGTACCTTGCAATTGCCTCGGGAGTCCCCCGGGATAACAAATCCCTGAAGGCCTCCTTCTTCAGTCGGACGGCTTCCCTGACCACCGGTGTCCACCAGGAGGTTCGAGGGTTACCGCCCCTTGAGGCACCTAGGACCTTGAGACCACAGCTCCCCGCCGCGGCTTCGGCAATAGAGGCTTTGAACACCGACCACTCTGGTTCAATGTCCCCAACCTCCACAGGAATGCCCGAAAAGCTCCGCCGGAGGTGTGAGTTGAAGGCCTCCTGAACTTGGGCCTCCTCCAGACGTTCCCAGTTCACCCGAACTACACGTTTGGGCTTACCAGGTCTATCCAAAGGCTTCCCCCGCCACTCGACCCAACTCACCACCAGATGGTGATCAGTTGACAACTCCGCCCCTCTCTTTACCCGAGTGTCCAAAACATACGGCCTCAGGTCCGATGATACGATAACCAAATCGATCATGGACCTTCTGCCTAGGGTGCTCTGGTACCACGTACACTTATGAGCATCCTTATGTTCGAACATGGTGTTTGTTATGGCCAATCCATGACTAGCACAGAAGTCCAGTAACAAACCACCACTCCGGTTCAGATCAGGGGGGCCGTTCCTCCCAATCACTCCCCTCCAAGTGTCTCCATCATTGCCCACATGTGCGTTGAAGTCTCCCAGCAAGATTAAAGAGTCCCCTTCAGGAGCCCCATACAGGACTCTTTCCAGGGTCTCCAAGAAGGCCGTATACTCTGAACTGCTGTTGGGTGCATAAGCACACACAACAGTCAGAGTTTTCCCCCCCATAACCCGCAGGCCGAGGGAGGCAACCCTCTCGTCCACTGGGGTAGACTCCAACAACGAAGCACCCAACCGGGGACTTGTGAGTATCCCCACACCCGCCCGGCGCCTCACACCTTGAGCAACTCCGGAGAAGAATAGAGTCCAACCCCTATCCAGAAGTAAGGTTCCAGAGCCGACGCTGTGCGTAGAGGTGAGCCCAACCAGATCCAACTGGTAACGCTCCACCTCCCGCACAAGCTCCGACTCCTTCCCCCCCAGAGAGGTGACGTTCCACGTCCCCAAAGCCAGCTTCTGTCGCCCGGGTCTGGTCCGTCGAGACCCTCTGCCTTCACTGCCACCCTTCTGGCAGCGCACCCGACCCCATTGCTGTTTCCCGTAGGTGGTGGGCCCGCGGGACGGAGAAGCGGAGGTGTTGCCCACGTTGCCTTTTCGGGCTGTGCCCGGCCGGGCTCCGTGGCAAGCCCGGCCACCAGACGCTCGCCGACGAGTCCTCCTTCTGGGCCTGGCTCCAGAAGGGGACCCCGGGCTTCCTCCGGGCCGGGTATCCTCACTTCGTGTGTCGTCTTTCATGAGGTCTTTTGAACAACTTATATATTTACTTTTAATTCAGTATAATTCGGTATAATGAGACAATAACAGGCTACAGATGCGGACACACACACACACACACACACACACACATATATTTATATAAATATATACAATCTCATTATGAGAGCACTCTCATAATAACGCAACACAATCTTATTATTGGCAAGAAAATCTACAAGAGATTGTACAGTGCAATCAGAGAGATACAGTATGTCCACGTTTTTGAGCAAGTCCACGAATCCAGTCTTTGTCAAGTCTGTCACCACCTTCGCGCAGCTGCTGGCGCCACTTCGCCCGGTCCTCCGCCAGCCTCTCCCAGTTGTCCGTCGCAATGTCCAGGGCCTTCATTTCACGTTTTACGACATCCTTGAAGCGCAGCAGTGGTCATCCTCTGCCTCTGGAACCAGCGCTCAGCTCGCTGTATAAGATGTCCTTTGGCAGGCGGCCATCTGGTATTCTGCGAAGGTGACCAAGCCACCGCAGCCTCCTGACCTTCAGTGTTTGGAACATTGACTTGCTGCCCGTACGCGCCAGCACCGCCTCGTTCGTGACCTTGTCCCGCCATGTGATCCTGAGGATTTTGCGCAGGCACCGCATGTGAGAAGCATTTAGCTCTCGTTCGTGCCGCGCGTAAGTTGACCACGCCTTGGAACCATACAGCAGGACGCTGACCACGCAACATTGGTAGATGCGTGTCTTAGTGCGCTCGGTGAGGTATTTGTTGCTCCAGGCTCTTGAGCGCAAACGACTGAAAGACGTTGCGGCTTTGCCGATACAAGTCTGGATCTCCTTAACTAATGACAGGTCACTGCGGATTGTTGAGCCAAGATACGTGAACTGCTCAACAGTCTCCAGCACATGCTCGTTCACCATTACCGGCGACGCTGCGCTTCCTGCTTGGTGCATAACAACTGTTTTTTTTTATGTTGATGATCAGTGCAAATTCAGAGCATGCTGCACTGAATCTGTCCATCAGGCGATGTAGACCAGCTGCGCTGTGAGACACCAGAGCTGCGTTGTCCGCGAATAAGAGCTCACGAACTAGCACCTTCCGTACCTTTCTTTTCGCGCGCAGTCGGGCCAGATTAAACAGCTTCCCGTCTGACCGCGTGTGTAGGAATACGCCGTCTTCATCCACGTGATCGCTGAATGCATAATGCAGCACAACAGAGAAGAAGATGCCGAAGAGTATGGGCGCTAACACGCAGCCTTGTTTGACTCCACTGCGAACGGAGAAGCTGTCTGAAGTAGATCCTTCAAAGAAAACCGTTGCTGACATGTCCTCGTGAAGCGATTTGACCAGCCCGAGCAGTGTCTGTGGGCAGCCGAGTTTTTGCAAGATGGCGAACAGTCCTTCCCGACTCACCATGTCGAACGCCTTCGTCAGGTCGACAAACAGTAGAGTGCAGTGGTTTGTTTTGCTTTCTGCACTTTTCTTGCACCTGGCGCACCGTGAAGACCATGTCTGTTGTTGATCGGCCACGTCGAAACCTTCAATTAAAAGTAAGCATACGACACCAAAACTGAGACCCCTCTGTTCACCGCATCTACACACTGTACAACACACACACCAACACACTGTACCACACACACACCTAGCTCCTAAAGCATAATCAGGCTACAGCCGTTGTGTATTTTATTATGTGAAGCACTAAATGGTCTTAGAAAAATATCGACTCTGTTTGTAGATATCTACTAAACTACAGCAAATACAGAGAGTAATGTAGGCCTGTTATACTGAGTGATATATATTTTACTAGGGGTGCACCAAATGGGAAATTCTTGGCCGAAACCGATACCGAAAATAGGAAACAGTTGGCCGAAAACCGAATGCCGAAAGGCCAAAAACGATTAATAGAAATATATATATATATATATATATATATATATATATATATATATATATATATATATAATGTATACATTTTTTACCAATGTTGTTCAGCTACCTGATTTATGGAAAAAGACATGATTATGGCAAAACTTAACTTAAATAATAATCACTATGGGTCCATAAAACATTTATTCAGCACTTTTGTATGCATACACTACATTAATTCCAAGTCAAGTGCATTTTCTTTTCTCTGTAGGATAACTACAACAAAGTGCATTCAGAACAGAGCCAAGGTGCTTTAAAACGGCATAAACATCTAGGCCAGTAGGCCTACAACAAAATAGTGTAAATGAAGACTGTATCAGCCAGGCCTTCAACAACAACAAATGCACCTATATGTTTGGTAACCTAACGTGTTGTTGTGATGACGTAATCAAAACGTGGCGACAAGCACGGCGCGCGACCATGCTCGCGGCTGGCTCACACCCAACATGTCTGCCACTTGGAGATATTTCAAAATATCAGATAAAGAGCCGCGGATTGCGATTTGTAAAACGTGTTCAGCTGACATTTCTCGAGGGGGTGTAACTGCAAAGACTTTCACCACTTCGGGATTACTCCTCACCACTTGAAATCAAAACACCCGGACAAATATGCGGAGTATGATCAACGTAACCCTGTTCTTTGACATTCGGTGATATTTTTTCGGTGCTAAAACCAAAAGCCGAAAGGGCCTTTTTAACCAATTTCGGCCGAATATTCGGTGCATCCCTATATTTTACAGACTGCTCTGCTTTCTGCACGGACCTCACAGCTGTTCTCTCTGTAAACACCGCGTCGCGATGAAAGCAGTTACTAAAATAATATCCTGGGTATGCATGCAGAGCTGTCATTGGCTGAGATCAGTCCGGCCGTGCGTCACGCCTCCACCGTTCCCGGAAATGCATCCGCGGAAGAGCTGTGGAGGACCCATCAATGTCTCCTCGGTTAGAGCTCCTTCAGAGAGCCTCCTCGATGCTCGGTCCTCGATGTGCGTTTAGAGAAATGAGATGTCCTTCAACATGGCGCGCTGAAATCCATTTCCGGGTCACTACCGGAGGACCGAGGAGTCGAGGAGTTGAGGAGGGGAAATTAGAGTATTGAGAAACCTCTATTGTCCCTTTTTTGCTCCGTAAAGCTCCGTGTTGTGATGTCTGTGTTTGCTTCCCCTGTCTCGTGTTCAGATCGCTTGGTGATGATATTTATACCCCTAGAATCTGTGGAATCTTAGCTTGCTAATCGATATCTTGTTCGTGCAGAGCCGATATGTAATAAGGGTATCTTAACCTGGAGTTCTGTGCTAAGTGTGTTAGCATTTTTTCGCTCATTCTTGTGAGACTTGTGTTTTGTTTCGGTAAAGATGGTTCATATCGTCAGTTAGCTGAGTTTCTTCCTGTTAAGTTGGTATGACACATTAATAGGTTTTTAAATGTTAAGAAGCCCTGAGACACAGTTTCGTGAAGAAGAAAAAAGCCACAGCCCCCACGAGCGGTGGCCTCAGGGTTGAACAGGTTAAGTGGTCAAGATGTTGCTAAAGGTAAAACGTGGAGAAACAAACAAATATGTTAAACTGGATGAAGTCAGCTTCTCAGACTTCATACTTGCAGGTAAGTTCTGTCTGTGTTGTTCAAAGTCATTGAAGGGGTAGTAAAAGCCGTTGTGTTAATTGTTTATTGTTATGCTTCAGTGCAAAAGAAGTTTCTCATACCAGAAAATAAAGTGCTGATGAGCAAGGCATAGAGGTGGATGAGGATGTCTTTCCTGAACTTGCAACAGTCCAAGACATATGTTTTGTCATCTACACTGATTATGTTAAGGTGATATTTCTGGGTTTTGTTGCAGAAATGATTTGAGAGATTTGTATTTTCTATCTGTATGAGACAGGTTGTTTGATATTCTGTACTAGCCAATAACAAACACCAATCACATAACAGTTGGCGTAGTTTTGGCACAATTCTGTTGTACGGTCCTGCTACTGAGTTTTTGGGATAATACTTGCATACAAATCTTAAAATGCCTTCAGGTTTCTAAAATATATAATATGTGGTAAATTCAACAGTGGATCCTTAGTGACACAAGTGAAGTTACACATTTCAGATGTTTGCCGCGCACCTGCGTACCAGTTATGTACTGCCCTGGTAATACGTTCTTAATTCTCAGCAGCTTGCTGATAAAAGGGATCATTTCTGATATTTTCATTAAGAAAAACACATTTACACTATTTTTCATTACAAATAGGGAGGACTAGATGTGATGTCAGTTGGACTTTAAAGTTCATGGAATAGGGGTAAATGCATCACCAACACTGTGTTTGATCACAAACATAACTCTGATATTTGGTGACTTGGTACCAGAGGATGAATTGCACTGGCACTTATTGCTCTTCTTGCTGAACATTATAAACATTGTGTTCTCATACTCTATCACCGAAGAGAGGACTGTGTATTTAAAGCACCTTATCATTGAACATCACCGACTTTTTAAAGAACTGTACCCTTCAAACGTGATTCCAAAACATAATTTCATGGTCCACTATCCGAGGTGCACTCGAACAATTGGGCCACTCATTCATATCTGGACTATGAGATTTGAAGCGAACACACATTTTTCAAAGACTGTGTAAAGAACTTCAAGAATTTAACAGTATCCCTTGCGAAAAAACACCAGTTTGCATTAGCTTATCATTGGGTCAAAATCCAGTCAAAATGTGTGTACTTGAAACGCAAGAATAAGCAGAAGATATATCTGCCTAGCTCATCATTGATTCACAAGCCACTGTCAAACTCACAAGCTGGGTAAAGTGTTGTGGAGTTGAATGTTGAGTTGGCCTCTTGGTTTGTACAAGCACAGAGGAAAACATGCCAGTGTTCAGCAAAATCACCTGTATCCTTCTTCACGATGGAAAAGTTATTTTTGTTTTGGTTGAGTATGAAACTTGTTTCCATGACCATTTTCATGCTTTCCAAATAAGTGAACAAAATCTCCAGGAAGATACTTGTCCTAGAAAGAGAAGGATTAAGACATTTCAAACCTTTTGATTCCCAAATGTCATATGGGTATGATTCACATTTTGATGTTGTGTCAGAGAGTTGTATTATTTAATTTGCCAACATTGATGGCTCATTGGAATGTTTCCTTTCTTATTTTGAACATGTATATGTACTTAAATTACAGGTTTAAAGTATTTAGTTTACCTCATACAGAGCAGTTCTGTAATGCTTTATTTCGTGTAGTGAGCACGTTTGTCTATAATGTTTGCACTTAATGCACTGAGTTTATGCAATACTTGACACTTTGGTGCACATTTCTTTTTTATTTAATTGTTTAGTTTCATTTGAAATGTCACAACTGCTCTAAATGCGCTGTTCGCTGGATTTTACAAATAAAAGCAAAACATTTGTATGAATCAATATGTTGTTTTGTCGTTTTTTTTATTTTAACTCCATAAGTGTTAAATAAACGTGCTTTCAAGTGTTAACCGTTAACACTATTATAGAGTTCACATTCAAATGAACTCTAAAGAGGTAGTTTCATTTTACTCTACATGGGAGTAGTCTTAATTGTTCAGATTTAACTCCTGAAAAAGGTTAAAGAACAACTCCAAGAAAAGAGTAACTCTGCCGTAGAGTTTATTTGATGGTCTCACACTCAAATGTAGTTTGATTTTAATAAAAAACCTTACCCTTGTGTGCTGCAGGTGTCTGGTATCGTCGGCAGGGCTGATGTCTTAGCATGTCTCCTGTTCTTGCTGACGTTCCTCTCCTACATCAGGTAAGATAACTTTAGCAGCCTCAGCACACACACACACACACACACACACACACACACACACACACACACACACACACACACACACACACACACACACACACACACACACACACACACACACACACACACACACACACACACACACACACTATTATGAACACACAGGATGGTAATATAACATTGTCTGCCAGTTCAAAACATTTATCACCCCCTGCATGGTGAAATGTTGAATAACTTATGACTCATTTAGTTCTTTGCTGGTACAGTTTGGTAAATGAAGCTACTGTCGTTTGAAATAGTTTTATAGATATATGCTATGCTATACCATAGCACTCAGTAGTAATGATTTTATGTGCTTTTTTAACGATAAAATTGTTACTCTTAGAAACAAAATGAATGACCTCTTGCCTTTGACCAGAATAGTGTAATCAACAGCTCCCGGAAACGTAAGTTCTAATATTACACTAGATAGTACATTAGATGCTTTTCAGCCATAAACCTTGAACAATTAAATTCAATGATTCTTTCTTCTAAACCATCAACGTGTATCTTAGACCCGATTCCAACTACGCTGTTAAAGGAAGTTTTTCCATTAATTAGCACTTCTTTATTAAATATTATGAAGAAGTCTTTATTATCAGGCTATGTTCCACAATCATTCGAAGTAGCAGTGATAAAATCGCTTCTTAAAAAGAAAAGCACAACCTCGATCCAGAGGTTCTAGCCAACTATAGACCTATTTCTAATCTTCTTTTCCTCTCAAAAATTCTCGAGAAAGCAGTCGCAAAAGAGTTGTGTGATTGCTTAAAAAACAATGATTTATTTGAAGATTTTCAGTCTGGCTTTAGAACACATCATAGCACAGAGACAGCTCTGGTTAAAGTCACAAATGACATTCTAATAGCCTCAGACAAAGGACTTGTCTCTATTCTTGTCTTGCTCGATCTCAGTGCTGCATTTGATACTATCGACCACGACATCTTATTGCAAAGACTAGAGCACTTAGTTGGCATAAAGGGAACTGCTTTAGGCTGGTTTAGGTCCTATCTATCTGAACGCTCTCAGTTTATATGTGTCAACGATGAATCTTCTATGCAAACCAAAGTTAGCCATGGAGTGCCACGGGGCTCAGTGCTTGGACTTATTTTGTTCACATTATATATGCTTCCCTTAGGGTCCCACAGCGGGGTGGAGGTTCCCAGCTGGAACCTCCCCATCTCCGCCGCTGTGCACCCGGCAAACATGGTTGTTTCTCGAACACTTCCACGCTCACCGGCAGGCACCGACTGGCTATTGGGAGGACCGGGAGGGTGTGTGTATGTGTGGCGCGAGAGAGAGACCTTACGTGTCTTGTTGTTGTTAGCATCTGGTGCTAGCTAGCTGCGCTAACAGATATAAGGAGCTGTTTAAATGAAAACAGAGGAGCGACATTTCGCCACAACTGCGCCGAGCACTTTACTTTATGCAGGCAGCCAGACAGTGGGACATTGTACGAAAAGTCAGCACACTCAGCACGGATAGTGCGCGCAACATGATTGCAGCGTCCAGGCAGCTCCCGTTCGAGCATATGCCCTGAGTTGCACATAGCTCCAACGATCCATCACACACACACACACACACACACACACACACACACACACATACATACATACATACATACATACATACATACATACATACATACATACATACATACATACATACATACATACATACATACATACATACATACATACATACATACATATATACATATATACACATACCATTTGTATTGTATGATAGAGGTTCCAGGTTGAATTGAGGCGAATATTTGTAATGTTCAGAGGTTGTTGTTTAATATTCATGAGAATATTTGTCATTGTTCAAATGATAATAAACATTAGCATAAAGCATATTTTTCCACTCAAATGTTGATAAGAGTATTAAAAACTTGAAAAATATTCCTCTAAGGTACATTTAGAACAGATCCAAAAATGTGCGATTAACTATGGACAATCATGCGATTAATCCCGATTAAATATTTTAATCGACAGCCCTACATATATATATATATATATAAATAAATATATATATATATATATATATATATATATATGAGCGGCCCCACACATATATATATATATATATATATATATATATATATATATATATATATATATATATATAGATAATAAGTGTCACGATACGATTTTATCTATATATATATATATATATATATAGATAATAAGTGTCACGATACGATTTTATCTTGTATTTGCGTGCATTTCCTGTTTGGAAAGTGGCGCTGTACTGATAGTGGCGATTTTATTTTGGAATTCTTAGCGTGCACTTCCTGTCAGGCTCCCATGGAAATGTTTGCCGAAATGAGATTTGCACCTTCCAAAGTAGGATGAATGCCGTCTCTCTTAATCAGACCAGGTTTTCCCCAGAAGGCTGACCAATTATTTACGAAGCCTACATTGTTTGCTGGGCACCACCAAGACAACCAGCGCTGAAATGATGACATGCGGCTACACATGTCATCATTGATCAGATTGGGGAGGGGACCAGAGAAGATTACGGTGTCCGACATTGTTTTAGCATAACTACACACCGACTCAACATTAAGTTTGGTGCATTCTGATTGGCGTAAACGAAGATCATTACCACTGTATTTACGTTTATTTTTAGCCAGCAGTTTAAGATGCGCCTCAACGTCGCCCGTTCTGGCCCCCGGAATGCATGTGACTGGAGGCTTCGGTCTCTAAATTCACGTGTCTCATAATAGAGCTACAGATGTAGCACCTCATTTCGGACAGTTTGAAACGCGAGGGCCGTAATTGGTACGTGATCTGCCCTCGCTCAAGGGAAAACCTCTAGCTTGACTTGAGACCGCTCCCGTGATAAATAAATGTAATTTATAATGAAGCCAGCTGCAATGGATCATTGATCCACCAGGGGGTGCAATGCGGTTCCACACTGGAGCTCATGTGAAATAAAGTCAGATACAGTACGCTGGATGTACAGCGGAACTTTGTTAAGATCCATATGTCACGGATATCATACTCTGTGCTAAATAACGCAGACTTTTGTTCCTCCATGTTTCGTTGTTATTGTTTCACTGAGCGGCCCCACACATTTTTTTCAAACGCTCCCTTTTTTGGTCCGTCTGCGGCGGTAATAGGTTTTGTGCGCTGTGATGATTCGGCTGTTCCTTTAGTAATGAATATTAAATGTTGTAAGGAAATCTTTCCACCAATCATTCCAATAAGTAAACCAAAATGTATCAGGTTTACGAAAGTAACTGTTAGAGACTTTAATATTTGATTGAAAAAAAGTTACATTGCACACACACAACACACATCACACAAATTGACCCGATTGGCGGTTCTAGTGTTAAATAAACTCACTAATTAATTAAACCAGTTCAATACGCATTATTCTTATTCTTAACATTCTTTATGAGCGCAGACATAGTCTTAAAATCAGACCTTAAGACATTAAGAAAATGGCATTTAAAATCAGTCATTAAAAAGATAATAAAATAAACATTAAAAGAAAAAATACATGGATAAAAGTTATAGTGCAGTTTAAGATGTGAATAGTTCAATTAAAAGCAGCGACAAAAAGAATAGTCTTCAGCCTGGATTTAAAAGTCGTAAGAGTTGCAGCGGACCTGCAGGTTTCTGGGAGTTTGTTCCAGATATTTGGAGCATAATAACTGAACACTGCTTTTCCATGTTTAGTTCTGACTCTGGGGACAGAAAGCTGACCCATCCCTGAAGACCTGAGAGATCTGGATGGTTCATAATTTAGCAGTAGGTCAGAAATGTATTTTGGGCCTAAACCATTCAATGCTTTGTAAACCAGCAGCAGTATTTTGAAATCTATTCTTTGACACACAGGAAGCCAGTGTAAAGACTTCAGAACTGGAGTGATGTGATCCACTTTCTTAGTGTTAGTGAGGACTCGAGCAGCAGCGTTCTGAATCAGCTGAAGCTTTCTAATAGATTGTTTTAGTGAGACCTGTGAAGACACCATTGCAGTAGTCGAGTCTACGGAAGATAAAAGCTTAAAATCAGACCTGTTTTTTAAATGAAATCTGACAGCAGGCAGTTAGCTCTGATCACCTAATGATACATGCGCCACACCTAATGACCGGCCAATCTATACAAATCAAACTGTAGACGGTGGGAAAGCACCTACAGTATTGTTTTAAATAATGGTCGGAATGTGACCTTTGAGCCTTCTGAATTACCGTGGGACAGCACATTCTAAACTAAAATGTTCAATCAATAAAGTAACATCTTATCTTATCTTCATATTAATAATAATAATAAATCATACAGTATGTGTCCGAAAGGGAGCAGGAGGAAGCAAACACAAAAATATACAAAAAATATACTGCATATTAAAGCAAACGATTGTAAAGGTAAAATGAGCATAATAAATAAAGAAGTGTAATGTAAACATTTACATTATTATTATGATTATTTAATATATAAAGACTATATTATTGAATTACAAGATTAGATATACTTTATTTGATCTAAAATATTGATGTGTTCAAATGCTCTTCAAAACACAACTGAAAGTGCTTGAAAAGTTGTCTTTCTGTATTTGTGAATGAAGCGCCATCTCCTGGTTAAAACCTGAAATTGGAAATCTGGCAACGCCCCCTTGGAAAATGGTGGGAGGGCTTAACATTCCTCGATACTGGCCTTAGGCAGGTCGTAGGCAGGAAAATGACAGCTGGAGTCCGAAATGAGGTGCTACATATGTACCAATAACCAGAGTTGGCTTCTCAGCGGGTGTCTTGCTGAGTGGGGAATATCTGTTAGATACGTGAACGGGTTGGTGGGGACCTGCGGGTTTCGCGTTATGCCCCTTCTGAACAGTCACCCAGTCTCCCTGCTGCTCGGGAGTTGCCGGGGGACGGCTAAGAGGAGCTACCTTTTGCCGGTCCGCACCGGCTAACATGGGCTTTACTGTAGCTGAGTTACTTTCTAAGATGCGGAGCCGGGCTTCTATGGCTATGATTCCCGCCTCCAACCTAACAACTATACTACATTTAACACATGTATCGGTACCAGTAAAGGAGGTAGGGAAGTAACCAAACATGAGACAGGTAGAGCAGGAAATAGCACCCGGGGGTGGGGAAAGAGCCATGGCTAGCTATCAAGCTAAAGTAGCTACCGTTAGCAAACCCGAAAAGAGTGTAGGCAACTGTGGAGTTACAGTCGCTAAGAGTAGGAGAGTTGTGAGTGCTTAAGCTGTAGTAACGTGTGATTACAACGTCAGACAGTTGCCGTGATCAAGAGTTTTAAAACGATCGATTAAGTTAAGATAATAAGCTATCAGCAACAGAACAGGCACAACAACAACAACAACAACCGGAAGCGGTAACATGCTTACCGCAATAGTGGTCCGTGTAGAAACAAATTCAACAGCAGCTTTGCTTCAACACTCTCAGTTTGTGTCAACGATGAATTTTCCATGCAAACCAAAGTTAGCCATGGAGTGCCACAGGGCTCAGTGCTTGGACCTATTTTGTTCACATTATATATGCTTCCCTTAGGCAATATTATATGGAATCATTCTGTACATTTCCACTGTTATGCGGATGATACTCAACTATATTTATCAATCAAGCCTGATGAAATTAATCATCTAAATACAACTCAAGACTGCCTCAAGGACTTAAAAACGTGGATGAATTTAAACTTTTTGATGTTAAACACGGCCAAAACGGAAGTTATTGTACTCGGCCCAAATAATCTATAAAACAAATTATCTAAAGATATACTAACTATGGATGGCATTAATTTGGCCTCCAGTGAGACTGTAAGGAATCTTGGGGTTATATTTGATCAGGATTTATCCTTTAACGCCCACATAAAATCAATTTAAAGGACCGCCTACTTCCATCTACGTAACATAGCAAAAATCAGGCATATCTTGCCTCAAAACGATGCAGAGAAACTAGTCCATGCATTTGTTACTTCAAGGCTGGATTATTGTAACTCTTTATTATCAGAGTGTACCAAGAAGTCAGTTAAGTCGCTTCAACTGATACAAAATGCTGCAGCACGTGTACTAACCAGAGTTAGGAAAAGGGACCACATTACTCCTGTTCTGGCTGCCTTACACTGGCTCCCTATAGAACAAAGGATAGAATTAAAAATTCTTCTTCTCGCCTACAAAGCCCTTAATGGGCAGGCGCCATCTTATCTTAAAGGGGACCTATCATGCAAATGCACTTTTGTACGTCTTTTATACCTGAATATGTGTCCCCGGTGTGTCAGGGAACTCACCAAGTGTCAGAAAACACAACCCTCTCTTTTCCTCCATACCCAAATCTCTAAAAACAGGGCAGCAACGGAGCTGATTAATATTCGAATTTTTCTGACGTCAGAAAAGAGGTGTTCCGCCTACAGATGTAGCGCTTCATTTCAGACAGTTTGAAACGTGAGGGCCGTAATTGGTACGTGATCTGCCCTCGCTCAAGGGAAAACCTCCAGCTTGACTTGAGACCTCCCCCGTGATACATAAATGTAATTATAATGAAGCCAGCTGCAATGGATCATTGATCCACCAGGGGGTGCAGTGGGGTTCCACACTGGAGCTCATGTGAAATAAAGTCAGATACAGTACGCTGGATGTACAGCTGAACTTTGTTAAGATCCATATGTCACGGATATCATACTCTGTGCTAAATAAGAGACATGTAATAATTTACAAAACATCACCATGTTGTTATTTAACAAAATAATGTTGTTTAGTCGAAAAAAACGAACGGGAGAAAATGCAGCCCGGCTCTCGATTTTTAATCCTAATTTAATCATCATCTTCACAACGATCATTTATGTTTATGTTCGCCGAATTGACATGAAATCACTGACACATATGAATATACTGTATTCAACTTAATTAAAACGTTATTAACGTGCCTAAACTCAGTAATTCACTAAAAATATTTATATTTTTATGGAGTCTCGTCGGCAGATCAGGATCCCGCTTATTACATGACCGCATTCTCAACAAAGTAACAACATGATATTAATATTGATTGAAATGCTTTTATGGATTTAGAAAATGTTTTTATTGATTTAAAAAATAGTTGTATGTATTGATTTAAATAGACATGCATCCGCTAAGAAAAATAGTCCGTTGTTTCTGTTTTTTTAAACAGTCTGAATGAAACGGCAGCTCTCAGCTGTGTATTTACACAACTAATGGCCCATCAACCACAGCTCTCCCCCCCCACCCCCTCCTGATTTTTCTTCTCCAGCAGCTAAGTTCCCGGCCACACGAGGACGCATACGGCTAAACGCATAGGATTAATGCAAACGCAATCGCAAAAAAGCTTCCGTCCACACGCAATGTTCACCGGATAGTGTCTGTCCACACGAGACAGCTTCGTTTAGCTCCAACCGCTGGAGAAGCTGCAGTACATATGCAGGAGCCTGTACGTGGCGCTGTAACTTCCTCCACAAAAGCAGCGAAGAAGCATGGTTGTCATGGTTGCCCTTCTGTTTATTCTCTGCGGTGGGGGGCCGAGGGAACCGGGCAAAGTTTTTCGCCAGTCAACGTGTATTAAAGTTGAAATCTTCCGGACAAAAGTATCAAAGTGCCGGTCAAAGGTTTTCTTTGCTATTTATTGAGCTTTAAAACAAATGAATAACGACTCTCTAATAATAAAATACATGAAGCCTCTCTTTTTCCTCCCTCTCTTCTGATAGCGTCAGTGTCTGTCTCATGCAGCAGCTGATCTAGTAATGAGTGACCCTACAGTAAAAATAAACATATTTATAACCAGTTTAGGTAGTTTGAGAGGTAATTAAAATAGCTAAGGGTGATGATCTGACTTGAAGTGTGTGTTTTCCTCCATTCACCGCTGCATCCCAGCGGGAGGAGCTGCAGGTGAGCAGAGCTGCGTGTCTCCGTCCTCTCAGATTAGACTTCACTCGCGTTTATGTCCATATCGAGAGAAAGATAGATAATCTAAATTCAGTGTGCAGTTTACTTTGACGCGGGGGTGAGCAGCAGAGGTGGGGAGAGGCGGGCCTATTGCGTCATCATTCTCAGAAAATGATCGTATAGGGCGCACACACGCAGCCGTTGGACCCCCCAGAGCGTTGCGTATGCCGTTCTATCCACCTTGGGACCCGTTATCGTTTCCGCAGTTGTTTACTGTAATATTCGGTCGTCCTCGTATGGCCGAACGGTCTATATGATACTAAACAGTAACGCAAACGACCGTTTTCGTCCTCGTGTGGCCGGGGCCTAAATTAACTGTAGGTTACTCTGAGTGACAAGTTTACAGTTAGTGACGTAACAACGCCGTAAAAGCTGGTGGGTTGAAAGCAATACGGGAGGTAAAATAACTAGAATAATTGTGATTTATTTATTGTGGCTTTTATGTTTTAGGTATAAAATGTTATATAATTCAGGCTTATAATTGTTAGGTTTTGTGCGCTGTGATGATTTGGCTGTTCCTTTAGTAATGAATATTAAATGTTGTGAGGAAATCTTTCCACCAATAATTCCAATAAGTAATCCAAAATGTATTCACTTCAAGTTTGCGAAAGTAACTGTAATCAGATTACTCGTTTTTAAAATGTAACGCGAGCTGAATACAGTTAGCCTACTTGATTTTTTTTATTCTGATTACGTAACGCCGTTACATGTATTCCGTTACAACCCAACCCTGATTAGGACACATACTGGGGATTTCAGAATGGTACTGGATTTTGATTTATTGTATTGGCTTCATATCGCAATAGCCTATATTCCAGAAGTCTGAAATGCAAAAAATGTCCCACATTAGGGCAATTCACCATACAGTACATACTGAAGAAATAAAAAGAGGAAACAATTGTATATGTCTACCATTTATTTTTACGAGTGTAATATTATTAAGATCCATATGTCACAGATAGGATCATACATTTACAAAACATCACCATGTTTTTATTTAACAAAATATGATATCGTAAAAAATCTGAATCTTATAATATACAAACATATACAGCTATCTGCGGCCTATCTATGCCCAGGGCCGACTTAATGCACGGGCTGACCTGGGCTGAAGCCCAGGGGTCTACGGAGATTGGGGGCCTATCATGAGCCAAAAAAAATAAATAAATAAAATTCAAATAGTTTTCTTTTTTATTTCTGGTGTTTATTTTTTATTTTAAATAAACAAAGTCTTGGCTTTTAGAATATGAAACTTTTATTTCCAAAATCACACGATAAATACATTTTTGAAGCTTGTAAAGGGAAGAAGACAGCTCTCCCTCGCCACTCTGCTCTTCCACAGCGCCGCTTCCACTCCCTCTGCTGAAATTATGAATGTAAGGCATATAGTAATCATAGATAACACCGCAGGGTCCGTTACAGTTTGTTTTCATCTGATTTCAAATAAACAAAGTCTTGGCTTTCAGAATATTAAACTTGTTTCGGCAAATTCAGATGATAAATACAACTTTGAAAAGGAAAAGAACTCTAATTGGAAGCACGCAAATTTCCTTTTCAAATGTTATATATTGTTCAAGTAATATTTTGAGCAGTAATCCTCATAAGCAAACCCAATATGGAAACGTTTTTTGTTATAATAGGATTTGGTATTAGCCCAAAAAAATAAAGACTATTTTCGATATGATGAGTCATGAATTATTGCTGTGATGCAGGCCTTTCTTCTGCCTTTTTGGCCGCTCCAAGTACTGCTGCGGTAACAACATGAATAGTGCAATGTGTGTGTGTGTGTGTGTTTGTTGTGTGCGATCACAGAGCCTGCCGAGGCTATAAATGACTTTGATTTGCTGTTTAAATACAATTTAAAAAAAATAAATAAAAAAAAAACATCAGGGGGCCTACAAAACATCAGCCCCAGGGCCTGAGGGCAGGTTAAGGCGGGCCATAATCTGCAGCGGAAACCAGGGCGAGGTGTTTCTGGATCCGTTTTCCGTGGGCTCCTCAGTCTCTCGTTTACCCGGTTCCTAATTTTATGCCACTGGTCCGTGGTCACCGACGAGAGACACTGGACTCAAGTGTCTGCCTTACATTGAGGGGAAGGGGCATTTTCCCTTTGCTCCCTTTCCAGTTAGTTATTCTGACCATGTTTTCATATGTTTCAAATGGCAACATGGCCATGAACATATCCCCCGCAAATTTCTCAGGGCTACGCTGTCCCTTTGGAAAGCAGTCCTCGAAGAACATGTCCTCGCGATCCGAGGAAACTGCCCTGGTGGTGGTGGGCGCATCCGGTGTGCGCGCATCAGGTGTGGCCGACGGTCGTGGTGTTGCTGCCGACCCCGGAGTGACCGCTGGATTGGCTGCTGGCACTGTCAGTATGGGAGCGACTGGAATTGACACATCTGGCTGCATAGGCTGTGGGTCTGCGTCTCCCACATGGAACCCAAACAGTCGCCTGGGTTGGTATGCGCTCGTGTTCAGCTGCTGCAGTTCCAACCTCATGGCAGCCCGCTCCGACTCTGCAGTCTTCTGTGCCAACGTAATGGCAGCCCGCTCCGACTCTGCAGTCTGCTGCATAATCCTCATGGCATCCCGCTCTTGAGTCAGGTCGGACACTTGTGCCTCCGTGGCGGTCAACCGGATTTTAAGTGCACAAATTTCTGCGTCACCCAATCTAGGCGTGCAGGAAGCAGACGCCGAGAGCAGAGCAAGTTTGATGGCCTGATAGGAAACAGAAAAAAATATGAATACCAGTGATCACATGGAAATAAACAATATATTGTATAGCAGAGAGATGGCGTAAGTATTAATGATTGACAATGTGGGCCAATAGTACGTACCGCTTTCTTTTTAACAAGTCTGACTTTGCTTGGTTTTTTTGGCGCAGGAGACGGCTTCACTTTTTTTGCAGCCACCGGGGCGGACTATAGGAATTAGGAATAAAGAATATAACACAATTAGACATAAGCACAAGTGAAATTAACAAATAATCACACATACAGTAGCTCTAAAGGGCAGAGTATAGGTTAGGCCTATTTACAATCCGTCAGCTCACCTGTGCAAGACATTTTCTCCGGGTCTGGTAAAAATTGCTGGAATCCATTCTTCAAAAAAAGAGGTTGTGCGTTCTTCCTTGATTCACAAAAAAGACGTTGTGCCAAAAGCAAGTTATGCACTCTATTTATCTGTGAATCGTACATGGTGTTCGTGCACCTGGATTGGATACCTGTATACAGCCGCACCTACTTTTGTCCGCTACTAATTTGCGTAACCGGCTTCGGGAATCCACCATTGCCTATTACAGCAAGGATGACAACCGAAAGAGGTCCCAGGAGGTTCGTGTCATGCGGGCAAGAACTTTTTGCAAGCCTTGGCATAGAAGTTTCACAAAGCACTCTGCGAAACCACTTTCAGGAGAAACCACCCCGCCGCTCAGGTCCAACAAAAACTCCAACAGTAAGTAGCCTACCTTATTTAATAGTAGGCTACAGTATAGCACGTATCGTAAACAGCTGACATGTGACAGTTCTGCATTTCCCTGATGGCTTTTGTCTTTTTCTTTTACAGCAATATCGTGACTGCGATCGAGAATGCGACAAAGGCTGACGACGAGCTCACGGCTCATGGTGTGAAGCGGAAAATTCAGGCGGACTTTGGGATTTCGCTAGGACTGAGCAGCATACAAAAGGCCAGGAGAAAACTTGGCTGGAAATATGGCAGGACCCGTTTCACTCCAATGATCAGAGATCACAACAAAGAAGCAAGGCTGAGACAAGCCCTCCTGGATCGAGTCTGGGGAAACGTGGCATGATGTGCTTTTTACGGATGGATCCACAATCGCTCTGGAACACTTTGCAAGGTTCAGTTTCAACAAAAAGGACCATTCTGTTGCAAAGCCTCAACCGAAACATCCAATAATGTTGCATGTCTGGGGATTGATTTCGCGCCACGGTCCAGGACCTTTGGTTATCTATGAAGAAATCATGGACAGAATCTACTTTGAAAACAGTATCATCAAGGAAGCTGCAGGTCCATACATCAGGGAACATTTTGGTTCAGATCACCGCTTCTTCCAAGACAATGACCCGAAACACAGCGCGGCTGCAGCTGGAATTGCGGCTGAGGGAATAAACTGGGTTAAAACTCCACCCGAACTCCGGATTTGAATCCCATCGAGTTGGTCTGGCACTTGATGAAAGACTACATTCGGAAGGAGGCTAAACCAAGCTCGAAGCAGGAGCTGATGCAAGCGATAGAGGATTTTTGGAAGACAAGACTGACCCAAGATACCTGTAGTCGACTGATTACAGGCCTCAATAAAGTTCTGCCATTGGTTGTGCAAAATAAAGGTGGACATAGTGGAAAGTGAAATTGTCATTGTTCAATAAAAATACAAAATAATGTATCTGTGTACGTGTTTTACTGTACTTATCTGCATGCACTTATCAAACATTTAATTAAAGAATGGTGACACAGTGATAGATGTTAAGAACTAAAGTGTATAATAATAAATAGCCTAGTATTTATCCATATTCATAATAATATTTATATATTCAACAACCATTTTTAATGTAAAAGGTTCATAAAATAAAAACACAACACTGTCATTGCAAGTGACACTCAGCTAGGGGTTTTTGTATAGGCCTACCTACAACCGTCAAATTCCGCTATTAGAATGCAATTTTTAACAACATAGGGTGCTACATAACACACTTTCAGGAAAAGTCACGGACTGGGAGACTTTAATATTGATAAAAAGTTACATTGCACACACACAACACACATCACACAAATTGACCCGATTGGCGGTTCTAGTGTTAAATAAACTCACTAATTAATGAAACCAGTTCAATACGCATTATTCTTATTCTTATCATTCATTATGAGCGCAGAAATAGTCTTAAAATCAGATCTGTTTTTTAAATGAAATCTGACGGCAGGCAGTTAGCTCTGATCACCTATGATAAATGAGCCACACCTAATCGCTGGCCATTCAGCCACAGAGCTCCCTCTATACAAATCAAACTGTAGACGGTGTGAAAGTACCTATTGTTTTAAATAATGGTCGGAATGTGACCTGTGAGCCTTCTGAATTACCGTGGGACAGCACATTCTAAACTAAAATGTTCAATCAATAAAGTAACATCTTATCTTAATAATATCTTCATATTAATAATGATAATAAAGACGAAATCAACACACGGCAATTCAAAGTGCTTTACAAAAAATGAAAGACATTAAGAAAATGGCATTTAAAATTAGTCATTAAAAAGAAAAGATAATAAAAGAAATATTAAAAGAAAAAATACATTGATACAAGTTACAGTGCAGTTTAAGATGTGAATAGTTCAATTAAAAGCAGTGACAAATAGAAAAGTCTTCAGCCTGGATTTAAAAGTAGTCAGAGTTGCAGCGGACCTGCAGGTTTCTGGGAGTTTGTTCCAGATATTTGGAGCATAATAACTGAACACTGCTTCTCCATGTTTAGTTCTCACTCTGGGGACAGAAAGCTGACCAGAAGACCTGAGAGATCTGGATGGTTCATCATTTAGCAGGAGGTCAGAAATGTATTTTGGGCCTAAACCATTCAGTGCTTTATAAACCAGCAGCAGTATTTTGAAATCTATTCTTTGACACACAGAAAGCCAGTGTAAAGACTTCAGAACAGGAGTGATGTGATCCACTTTCTTAGTGTTGGTAAGGACTCGAGCAGCGGCGTTCTGGATTAGCTGCAGCTTTCTAATAGATTTTTTAGTGAGACCTGTGAAGACACCATTGCAGTAGTCGAGTCTACTGAAGATAAAAGCTTAAAATCAGACCTGTTTTTAAATGAAATCTGACGGCAGGCAGTTAGCTCTGATCACCTAATGATAAATGCGCCACACCTAATCGCCGGCCATTCAGCCACAGAGCTCCTTCTATCCAAATCAAACTGTAGACGGTGGGAAAGCACCTACAGTATTGTTTTAAATAATGGTCGGAATGTGACCTGTATGGGATTAGTTTTGTATCATAAAGATAAAGCAACACTTTCTAAGAACAAAGCAAAACTATGAGTTTAAAAGAAAAAAAAACGAAGTCGAGCAAAATAAAATACATTTAAAAAATAAAACTATAAGTTGCAAACAAATCATTTGTGTAATCATTTAAACTATAAGTCTTTTTTCTTTGTTTAAACATAGGTTTTTGTTTGCAGTTCTTGTTTCTTCTTTCTCAATGAACAGACTTTTGCTCGCGCTGCAGCTTTCTCGTTTGCGCTCCCTCATATTTGGTTTGAGATTCTGACACAAACCTCCCAGGTGGGCGGGACTTTCAGGGGTGCGTCCCCATTGGCTACTCAGTTTTTGAGTGACAGCCCAGTCTTCCAGCGATTGTACAGTGCAGTAGTGATGGGCATTTCGAATCGCTTCGGGGACACAAATCTTTTGATTCAGTTCACTTTAAAGATTCGTTCACTGATTCGTTCACCGATTCGCGAACGACTTCTGGTGATTTGCACGTTCGCGAAAGATTCGTCTTTGTACTTAATTCGTTCAGTGAGTCTTCACTACTGCCGAAGTCCGTACAAGAAGTTTGCTGGCGTAAAATGTATGATATTAATACACATTTTATACCTCACCTTGTTTCCCCATGAACTATGGTCTGGGAATAGGCTACATATTATTTAAGAAATATAATTGGCCGTTGTTAAATCTCATAAATGTGTGCCTGACTATACGATGTATTACAGCAGGCTAGCACGTTATACTTTCAAACTCATGCACGTACTACAGGACTGTCTCAGAAAATTAGAATATTGTGATAAAGTTCTTTATTTTCTGTAATGCAATTTAAAAAAACAAAAATGTCATACATTCTGGATTCATTACAAATCAACTGAAATATTGCAAGCCTTTTATTATTTTAATATTGCTGATTATGGCATACAGCTTAAGAAAACTCAAAAATCCTATCTCAAAAAATTAGAATAGTTCCTCAGACCAAGTAAAAAAAAAAGATTTATAACAGCAAAACACAATCAAACATTTGAAAATGTCCATTAATGCACTCAGTACTTGGTTGGGAATCCTTTTTGCACGGATTACTGCATCAATGCGGCGTGGCATGGAGGCAATCAGCCTGTGGCATTGCTGAGGTGTTATGGATGCCCAGGATGCTTCAATAGCGGCCTTTAGCTCATTAGCATTGTTGGGTCTGGTGTCTTTCAGCTTCTTCTTCACAATACCCCACATATTCTCTATGGGGTTCAGGTCAGGGGAATTTGCAGGCCAATCGAGGACAGTAATGCCATGGTCAGTACACCAGTTACTGGTGGTTTTGGCACTGTGGGCAGGTGCCAGATCATGCTGGAAAATGAATTCCTCATCTCCATAGAGCTTTTCAGCAGACGGAAGCATGTAGTGCTCTAAAATCTCTTGGTACACAGCTGCATTTACTCTGGGCTTGATGAAACACAGTGGACCAACACCAGCAGCTGACATGGCTCCCCAAACCATCGCTGACTGTGGGAACTTCACACTGGATTTCAAGCAACTTGGATTTTGCTCCTCTCCAGCCTTTCTCCAGACTCTGGCGCCTTGACTTCCAAATGAAATACAAAACTTGCTTTCGTCTGAAAAGAGGACTTTGGACCACTGTGCAACTGTCCAGTGCTTCTTTTCCTTAGCCCAAGTCAGACGCCTCTTCCGTTGTCTTGAGTTCAGAAGTGGCTTGACCATGGGAATACGGCTATTGTAGCCCATTTCCCGGACACGTCTGTGAACAGTGACTTTTGATACCTGGACTCCAGCTTCAGTCCACTGTCTTTGAAGCTCCCCCAAATTCTGGAAGCGACTCTTCTTCACAATGCTGTTAAGGCTGCGGTCATCTCTCTTGGTTGTGCAGCGTTTCCTGCCACATTTACCCCTTCCAACAGACTTTTTGTGGATGTGCTTTGAAACTGCACTCTGTGAACAGCTTGCTCTTTGAGAAATTTCTTTTTGTGTCTTACCCTCCTGATGGAGGGTGTCAATGACGGTCCTCTGGACAGCAGTCAGATCAGCAGTCTTCCCCATACTTGTGATTTAGTTTACTGAACCAAGCTGAGTGTTTTTCAAGGCTCAGGAAACCCTTGCAGGTGTTTCGAGTTAATTAGACGATTCAAGTGATTCGTTGAACACCCTACTAGTATACTTTTTCATGATATTCTAATATTTAGAGATAGGATATTTGAGTTTTCTTAAGCTGTATGCCATAATCAGCAATATTAAAATAATAAAAGGCTTGCAATATTTCAGTTGATTTGTAATGAATCCAGAATGTATGACATTTTTGTTTTTTTAATTGCATTACAGAAAATAAAGAACTTTATCACAATATTCTAATTTTCTGAGACAGTCCTGTATGTGGCCTAACTTAAATCCCAAAGCATTAAACTCCATTTGGCCGAGTTCAAAGTGAATAAAAAAATATATCCTCTACATCGGTGACGATGTAAACATAGATGTACCCATCTATGTTTACCTTTAGCTAGCGGCTAAGCTAGTGGGACGCTACGGAGCCCAGCTATCCGCCCTCTGAAGCTTTTAGGGTCGACAGGGGGAGGAGAATGTCCAGCTAACGCTGTGTGTGTGCGTTTCACATTAACGGGACGCTATGGAGCTCAGTTATCCGCCCTCTGAAGCTTTTAGGGCCGACAGGGGGAGGAGAATACAACGCTGTGTGTATTTATTGCTAAGCTAGTGGCTAAGCTAGCTGGACGATACGGTTCAGTTATCCGTCCTCTGAGGCATTTATGGCGGACAGGTTGAGGAGGATGTCCCGCTCCTGTGTGTGTGTGTAACGGAGCTCAGATGAGAGGGCTCTGATTACAGTCAAATTGCATGTTACATGTCAAACTGCATGTTTTCTGCCATATTTGATGAGAGATAAAATGATTTTCTGCCACAGGAGTTTGACAGAGAATAACTGAAAAAGTACGCAGTAAAATAACTTCAAAGTAGCCTACTTTTGGTAGAAGTCCAACTAGTACTGAGTCCAACAGTAAAGTACTTCATTGTATTTGTGGTAGTTGTCTAACTGAGTCCAACTCTGTGTAGATGGAACATCCAGTATTTCGGAGGGGCCCTAACGGGACCCTCCTGTTGAAAGAAAGGGATGTAAGATAAAAGAACTGTAGGAAACAGTTCTTTAAGTTCGTCGTTCGCGAACTGCTTCTCTTTAGCTTTTGGCGGAAGGCGGCGACTCAAACAAACGAATCGTTTTCTGGGAGGAATCAGTTCATCTCGTTCACTTCAAAGATTTGTTCAAAAAGAACGAATCGTTCGCGAACGACCCACCACTACAGTGCAGGCAGCTGCGGTGCGGTGGCTGCCTGAGCGTGGATAGAACACCCCCAGAATAACCAACATTTCAATTATTATAATACTACAAGTGAAAATATATGTAAGTATTGATCATTTCTGTTGTCGGTCTGTTTCTTTATTGTGTTAAGTGAGAAGTAAAGCAGTGCTATGAAAGTTAGCTTTTGCTACCTTTAGATCCATAACAATGCAAGCTAAGTAGCCTAACAGTTAGCTACATAACTAGCTGTGAGTGAGCATTCAGACACTGGCGCACACACTTTTGTGTGCCTGACTCTACCAACAGGCTTTCATGATTCTGTTTAGATATGCAAGTATAAGCCATGATAGCTTATTTTATTAACACGCTAATTTGATATGAAAATCAATGGAGGCTGAGTTAACTTTGTAGGAAAACCTACCGTCCATGACTGCCCCTGAGCTGTGTTTTATTTGTTAACTTCATATTTTTCATTTCCTATAACATTTATTTTCCTCTCATATTAACAGTGTGGATCATTGAGACAGCGTGGCGTCCAGAGTCTTATCCCGTTTTCCCACTTCCTCTTAGGGGACAGCAAGGAGGGGGGGCATGAAGAAAGACCTGCACCAGCTTCATCCACGCTGGCGTTACTGTTATCACCTGCTCAGTGTCATTTTATTTGACCAAATGTCTTTACATATACATTTAATAGATTTTATTATTATCCACCTTTTTGTTTTATGTCCTTTTATTTAAAACATTCTTTGAGACTTCATCTTCTGGTTCAAATTTCAATAAATGTAATTTGTATAATCATTCTTTTGTCTTTATTCTACATGAAAATGTTAGAGATTCCATTCAAATCTGTTGATTATTCATACATTCCTCAGGCTAGGAATAGTATGTCGAATTTTTAATGCTAAATGTATATCATTTTCTCACAGGATATAGAATGAGACAACACCGGTTTTATCCATTGTGTATGAATGCTTCAGCTCTTCAGACCAACATAGTGAGATGTGAGCATGTTTCTAATTGTGTTGGTATGCAACCTAGGTCTGCTTTGTTTAATAAAGCAAATCTGCCACATTTATATTGCAGAATTTGTTAAATTAAAGCAGTCTTTAATTGTTTGTCTAAATAAATGTGACATGTCTTTGAAAAATAATAGATCTATAAAATAAATACTAGGGCCGGGACTCGATTAAAAAAATTAATCTAATTAATTAGAGGTTTTGTAATTAATTAATCGAAATTAATCACATTTTTAATCACATATAAATATTTGACCTGAGAACAGTGAGAAGATGTCAATAAAGTGTGCCGTCACACAGAGGTAATTTGAATTGCTTACCGAGGTCCAATGATCCCCAGTTAGGGCAACACATTCGGCTTTCTCCAATAAATTCTCTTTATCTTCCTTTTCATTGTCATAAAGCTGCTGGATTCTTTTTGTCACTGTCTTTCTGCATGGCAGCTGATATGTTGTGTCAGACGATGCAATCTGTAGTACCTTTTGCAGCCCCTTATCTTCTACCACTCCAAGTGGTCTACAGTCGAGTGCAATCCAGTGAGCTGGTTATTTTTTCAGACGTGGACTTAGTTATCCTGGCCCTGAAACCAGTCATCTGGTTGAGTGTGGGTTGGGTTTCGGTCATACTTGTCAACCCTCCCGATTTTCGCGGGAGACTCCCGATTTCATTGCCCTCTCCCGGTTTCCTCCCGGGGTCATATTTCTCCCAATTTCTGACAAAATCAGATTTACACACGACTGTTTCCACTCTGACTTTAATACAGCTACACCATTGTTTGGTTTCCATGGTAACACGTCTCTTTAGTAGCGCGCGCAACTCAAAGTCTGAGAGGTTGAGGCAGATATTCACAGAAAACAGAACAAGAATCGACAACTACTCTACTCTCTGCTCACTCCTTTCCTGTAAAATGCAGGTCCAGTCCACACATATGCTCCATCAAGGACGGTGCTACAGGCCGCAAGGCAGTGCACTTACAACTACAATAAGCATGTTAATGTTAATCTAACAGCTCCGGCGATCCACTAGAACCCCCCCCTCCCCCCCCAATTTTGCATTTTTAAATGCTCCCGATTTCTGAGGGCAAGTATGGTGTTGGTCCTTGTACTCGGAGTCGGGCTAACGTCCACGCTAGCTTCCACGCTAGCTGCTATATGTTTTGCATTGAGGTGATACTTGAGGCTTGATGTGCTGCGGTGATATGCGAATTCCTTTTTGCATAATTTGCATACAACCGTGCTCTTATCGACGCTTCCATCCTTCCGTTTTTTAAAACAACATTTCCCATCCACGGGGCCAACCAAAGCGGTCCCATCAGCTTCTTCGTTCATGTTTGACTATTGTTCACTGTGGTTTGTTGTTGTCTGAAGTCATGAACGTTAGTTGGTGTTCCAGTATAATCGGTACGCCTGAAACTCATCCAGTGAGAAACGTTCCGCAGGGCAAAAATAAGTGCGATTAAAATGCGTTAATTTTTTTAACGCGTTAATGTTTGTGTAATTAATTCATCTTAATTAACGCGTTAAAGTCCCGGCCCTAATAAATACAGACACTTTATCAATCCCAAATTGGGAAATTATTTAACAGCAGCCAGTGTTTCCCACAGAATTTGATTATATTGCCCGCCCCCCCCAACGTTCTTGTTGCTCTGTGTTGCGTTGTTAATGAGTGAAACACACCGGAGTTGAGGATCTGTGGGGTTTATTCTCCCAAAAATATAATTTACAATTTAGGCATTTAGCAGACGCCTTATTCCAAAGTGACTTACAATGACCAATTACAGGGACATTCTCCCTGGAGTAACCGAGGGTTAAGTGCCTTGCTCAAGGGCACACTAGTAGTGGTGTTCCAGGCAGGATTTGAACTGGCATCCTTCCGATTATCAGCCCACATCACTATCCATTAGACCACCAAAAAAATAAATAATAATAATACTTTTTTTATTTGTTATGAGATCCATTTGTGGCGGACGATATTTAATCGTGGCGGCCCGCCACAAATAAATCAATGTATGGGAAACACTGGCAGCAGTGTGTTCAGGTATTAAAATATTTAAAGTTGGAATAAAGTATGAGCTACACATCACAAGTCTAAGGCTCAGCAATCGATAAGAGAAGTCCGATATGTTCATGAAACTCCCCAGGAGGCACCAACGCTAACGTGGACAAGTGGACTCCGGAGTTTGTTGCATGAGTTGCACTGTATGATCTGTGGTGTGATGGGCTGTCACTCAAAAACTGAGTAGCCAATGGGGACGCACCCCTGAAAGTCCCCCCACCTGGGATGTTTGTGTCAAAATCTCAAACAAAAAATGAGGGAGCGTAAACGAGAAGACCTGCAGAGAGAGCAAAAGTCTGATCATTGAGAAAGAAGAAACAAGAACTGCAAACAAAAACCTATGTTCAAACAAAGAAAAAAGACTTATAGTTTACATGATTACACAAATGATTTGTTTGCAACTTATAGTTTTATTTTTGAAATGTATTTGATTTTGCTTGACTTCGTTTTTTTTTCTTTTAAACTCATAGTTTTGCTTTATTCTGAGAAAGTGTTGCTTTATCTTTATGATACAAAACTAATCCTATAACCTGTGAGCCTTCTGAATTACCGTGGGACAGCACATTCTAAACTAAAATGTTCAATCAATAAAGTAACATCTTATCTTATCTTATCTTAATAATGTCTTCATATTAATAATAATAATAATAATAAATCATTAGGGATGTAACGATATACCGAATATCGCGGTAAATAAACGTCCCAATACCGTCGTGAGACTGACAGAATATACCGCGATTTAAAATAAATGTAAACACTTTTTTTTTTTAAACCTTTATTTAACCAGGTGGTCCCATTGAGATCATCGATCTCTTTTTCAAGGGAGACCTGTCCAACATGGCAGCAAGTAGGTTACAGCATGAACATAAAACAACAGATAACACAAAAGGACATCGTATTTACAGGGCTACATTTACACACCTAGAGACATTGACAAGTACCAACAATATATTTATATCTCGCCCTGTCAATAAGCCTCACCTTCTTGGCAAAAACTGTATTGTTTTTAAAGTGGTGAAGAGACAATGCACAGTTTGACCCACTGCTGTCACCCATGGCCAAAGCATATATCTCCGTCCCACTTAGGTGGCGTTAGACTTTTTCGCTGTCCGTCATTTTGACCGACAGGATCGTAACATATCCGTCATAATCCCTTATTACCCGTCGGGTCTGAACTGTTCACGAGAGAGCACGCTCGTGAATTGTCAACGGGGAGGGGGGGGGGGGGCGGTGTTATGCCGTGTGTACATGCACCTCGCGGGAGCGCGCACAGCGCAAAGCAAAACCTCCCGGACATGTATTGATCTGTACGGCAAAGTACGGTTTGGAAACTATATCATTTCCTTTTGGAGGGCATGCATAACACGGCATAACACCAGAGCCTCGCTGCGGGGAAACGTTGGCGCTGTTCCGAGTTTGTTCTAATCTGTCAAAAATGACAGACTGCTTTCAGATTTTTCCGCCATTGTTAAATAAAATATTCGGTTAACGCGACCACTGCTGTCCCAGCAACATCAGTACCAAGCGAGAGAGTTTTTTCCAGAGCAGGGGATATTGTAAATGCCCAAACATCCCAGCTTATAAATACCTGGAAATGTGGACATTCTCATATTCCTAAAAACCTGTCTGATGATGCTGAGTGAGTGACTAGTGAGTTTGAGTTGAGTTACTTGAGAAACTAAAGTGAAACTTGATTTATTTTATTGCAGGGTCTGATTATTAGCTTGTTTATTTGTGAGATGCAGTGGCACAAAGAAAATGCCTACTTAGTTTGGTAGTACTAGTAGGTACAAAAACACTGGTTTTCTTGTTCCAGTCTGTTACTGTCACTTAGTTTTTGACACTTTAAAATACTGCTATCCTACTAAAATGCTGTACAAATCAGATGTATTATGTAATAAAGAAACATTTTCCGAGTAAAAAAATATTTTATTTTAAGAAAAAAAAATGTGCATTTTTTTTCCCCTTTATTATTCAATATCGCGATAAATACCGTACCGTGGACTTGTTATCGCGATATTATCGTACCGTGAGTTTTTGGTATCGTTACATCCCTATAAATCATACAGTATGTGTCCGAAAGGGAGGAGTAGGAAGCAAACACAAAAATATACAAAAAATATACTGCATATTAAAGCAAACGATTGTAAAGGTAAAAGTATAAGCGCAAAAAATATAGAAGTGTAATGTAAACATTTACATTATTATTATGATTATTTAATATATAAAGACTATATATTATTGAATTACAAGATTAGATATACTTTATTTGATCTAAAATATTGATATGTTCAAATGCTCTTCAAAACACAACTGAAAGTGCTGGAAAAGTTGATTTTCTGTATTTGTGAATGAAGCGCCATCTCCTGGTTAAAACCTGAAATTGAAAATCTGGCAACGCCCTCTTGGAAAATAGTGGGAGGGCTTAACATTCCCAGATGCTGGTCTTAGGCAGGTCGTAGGCAGGAAGCTGTAAACTGGAGTCTGAAATGAAGCGCTACATCTGTATATGGGCAACTCTCCACCTATCAGGGGTATGAGAGACCGCTCGAAAGCGCTGGAGACGCTGTAGTACGTATGCCAGGTCAGTAAGTGGCGCTGTAGTGTGCCGCAAAAGCAGAACCAGCCCTTGCAAAAACAGGGCTGGAAAAGAGCAAATAGAGCGAAATGAGGAATGGCTAAAATGCATTATCTGTTTGGTATTTTGAAAGAAAAACTTCACAGACATGTTTTATATAGGTATGGCCCTACAATATATGTTTCAAATATAGCATGATTGTTCCACTTTAAAGAACTCATTATACCCTATTGTCCTACTAGGGCATTGCGTCCCAAGAATGCAGGGTTGTTGGTTGTTCCTAGAGTCTCTAAAAGTACAATGGGAGCCGGAGCCTTTTCTTATCAAGCTCCACATTTGTGGAATCAGCTTCCAGTTTGTGTTCGGGCGGCAGACACCCTATCCGTTTTTAAGAGTGCGATTAAGACCTTCCTTTTTGATAAAGCTTATAGTTAGGGCTGATTAGATTCAGCCCCTAGTTTAGCTGCTATAGGCTTAGTTTGTCGGGGGACACCTTACTTCTTCCTTTTCTCGGTCTGTACCTGTGTACTCTCATGTTCCGAATAACCCAGCTTCCCCAACATTGTCTATCTACGGCGGGATCCTGAGTCGTGGCTGGTCCTGTTGCCGTGGTCCTGAGTCCTGGATCGCAAGCCCTGGATCTTGAATCGTGGCTGTGCCTGTTGCTGTGGTTCTGGATCATAAGTCCTGGATGGATATCCTCGTGGATTCATCTTCTTATTATAGACACATGCATTTCCAAACATTTGGAATACCTATGTTGTAAATGTATTATCTTTTCAATTTACACACGGCATCTATTGCACGTCTGTCCGTCCTGGGAGAGGGATCCCTCCTCTGTTGCTCTCCCTGAGATTTCTCCCATTTTCCCCTTTAAACTGTGGGTATTCTCCGGAAGTTTTTCCCTGTACAATGTGAGGGTCTAAGGACAGAGGGTGTATTGTCATACTGATATTCTGTACAAACTGTGAAGTCCACTGAGACAAATGTAACATTTGTGATATTGGGCTATATAAATAAACATTGATTGATTGATTGATTGATTGATTGATATACAACATAACACCAAGCCCCCAGGAAGTGCGCTGGACTCATAGACGTAGTGTCCGTGACGTCACCCATAGTATTCTGCAGAGTTGGCGAGAAGCCCAAAGTAGGCGGTGTTGACCGCTAACGGCTCGACAGTGACGTCAGAGTCTAACTCCCGCCTGCTCCATCCTGATCCAAATAAGGGTAAAGAGGCGGGACCTCCTGCCACCGAGCTGGAAGTTCCAGAACTAGCTGAGGCTACCAAGCTAAGCTAACATGCTCAGCAGTAGGGTTGGGTACCGAGAACCGGTTCCAACATTTCGAATCCAACGGCATCATTTAGAAATGTGAATTTCGGTTCCGCTTTTCGATGCCTGAGGAAAGGTTTCTCGCCGCTCTCCGTAGCCCACTGTATGACTGCGGCAGGGCGGGAAATGTAGCGTTGTACCTACACTTTCTACAGCGTAACCTGGGACCAGGGACTCTCGCACTGGCGTTATAGATGTTTGCCTAGGGCGCCAGATCTGTGGAAGCGCTGCACTGACAGCTCTGGGAGGGAAAGAAAATATTTTGACCGCTGGTGCTCATCCTAATTTTCGGCCTTGATGTAACACCATTCATAATTAAGTAAATGTAACACCCTTTTCATCCCGGTTACACTTTTCATTTGCCCTGTACGATGGCCGCTGTAAGTGATGAAAATGGGGGATGTTGGCTTACCTGGCACCCGCAGCTCCCAGCCAACATGCAAGTGAGCGTGGGAGCAAGCGAGGGAGAAAGGGAGGGTGCACCGGTACCAGCGCTGTTGTTATTAGCATCTGGTGCTAGCTGCTCTAACGGATATTAGAAGATGTTTCTAAAATAATGTGGAGGGAGAGTGCTCTCCAGTCAGACTGAGAGGCTGATAACTACAGCTCAGTGAGGTAAAGGACTCTTGAGTGTTTAGATAGTTCACTTTAGTCTAAGTCAGGGATGGGCAAATGGCGGCCCACGGGCCGCATGCGGGTGATAAAAACATTTTTTTTAAGTGGCACTTCATATCAAAATGGTTGCCGACCCCTGCTGTAAACTAACCTGTGTAAAACGTTCTCGAATAAATGTAATTTTCTTTGGTGGAAGAAGCATGTATAATTTTTTTACCGTGCCCCTCAAAGAATCGGAATTGAGAACCGTTAAGAACCGGAATCGAAAAGTAGAATCAGAATCGGAATCAGAATCGTGGAAATTCAAACGATACCCAACCCTACTCAGCAGTGCTTTTCTGTGATGCTAGCCGGCTAACCTACATCTGTTGCTCCCGGTCTGAACATTTTACGTTGCTTAAGGTAAGTGAACATGAAACTATTCAGCAAAACCTTCAATAATAATCTAAGGCAGGGGTGCCCACACTTTTTTGGCTGGTGAGCTACTTTTGAAATGACCAGCTAACCGAGGTCTACCAACCAAAAATAAAATCCCAAATTGCAAGGGTTGCTGAATAACACGTTTTATTTTTACATGGGATAACTACAATAGGGCTGCAACAAACGACTAATTTGATTATCGATTAATCTATAGATTAATGAAACGATGAATCGACTATTCGGACTACTACTGTGTGCCTTGCGCAATTTCTCAAACGCTCTTATGTAGCCATCAACTTTTAGATTTAGTTTGAGGTTGTTTTAGGCATGTGGAAACTAACAATGAAGACAATAAAGATGAATACTTGATTCAAAAATACATATATTATTAAATTAACTTAACAAATTGTGAACAAAATTAACATTGCTTTTTATTTGAATTAAATAAATAATATTTCACATCAAAAGAAACAACAATGTTTTAACAAATCTTATTAAATAATCTGATGACAGAACTGGAAACAGAATAGCTGAAACTTTAACAAAATAAATAACTCAGTTACCTCTAATCATTAACCCATGTTTGTATAATGTAGTTAACTCCGTGTGTTGCTGCTAGCATACATAACACCTGACGTGGAAACGTTACTCGTGGATGGGGCTACAGAGCTACTAGAAAGACAGTCGAACCCGGTGCATTCCTCCGTCTGAATGTGGTGCACTTTTGCTAAATGTTTAGACAAATTGCTCGTGTTACCGCCCTTACATGCTAAACACTTTTGGTGACGAGCATTGTCCACCTCAAGACGGGTAACATGTAACCACACCTTGGAGCGCTTCTCTCCACCATCTCCTCCGTGTGTTGCTGCATGTAGCAGATGCGTGTGTGTAAACTGCCCCGCCCCCTTGCAAACAGACGGGGGAGAGAGAGATCTCTTCTGGATTGGAAAGATAGAAAATACACCGACCATAGACGCATTTGTTTGTCTTTTTGCATGTTAGAAACGAGTTGGCGACACTAAGACTAAGAGATAATGTTTGTGTAGCAATAATACATGACCTTTCTCTTTCTCAACTCGCTACTCGGAGGGAAGTCGCTGTCATATGCCTTGTGAACACACGATAATGCCTCTCCACGTTACCTTTCTTTGGCAGAGCGACGCTTGCTTTACAAATAAGGCAAATAACCTTTGAATGTGACATCACAAAAAAAGATTCCGCACTGTTTACATTCACCACCGTTCATTTTTTCTCTTTTTCAAAGTCGAATTTCTCAACGTTTTTGAGCTAGTATTTTCCTGGAAAGTGTGTCGGAGTCAACTGGAAGTGATTGCCAATCGAGAAAACCTGACAATGGAGGCGACAGTGAAGAAAGAGGGATGAAAAACACAGGGGAAACGATGCATTGCCGCTGGCTGTAGTAATGTCAAGTCTGCCGAAGTGGCGATGTTTCTGTTCCCAAAAGATGAAGGTGAGCCTGGCTGGTGTCATTGTTTCGTAGATTCTTTGATTGATCACGATAAATAAAGGCCACTGGTCGATTCGAGAGAGAGAGAAAGAGAGACTGAGAGAGTTACAGGGTTGTCGTTAGCATCTGGTGCTAGCTCGGAACTAACGGAGATTAGCTGTTTCAACAATAAGGAGAGGGAGAGTGCTCTCCTGTGGGACTGAGAGAGATAACGTCAGCTCAGGGAAGTAAACTGTAGCCTAAGTTATCTCAGTGGGTTTGGTCATCTATGTAAACAAATATTTCCATCTATGTAATATTAGTTGTATAAAATAGGTTAAGAAATCCTTCCAATGTTTTTTGATTATTGAAATATATGTTTCATATGAGTGTTGAGAGCTGTATCCATAAATCTCTTAATGTTGCCCTCAAAGTGCACCAAATTGATCACTTTCCTCATCTATCCTGTCCGAAAAGCTGTCCAAATCAATCATTTCTCTCACACTAGTATCACTTTCCAAAGTCTCCGCCATGTTTACAATCGCAACTGGGTACATCTTGTGACGTCACAGCCACTATCGTCTGCAACTTCCGTTAGGCTCAGACGGCAAAATTAATAATTCATTAATTATGAATTATTAAAAAATATTTTAGCCATGAACAGGCACAATGATATGTAAGGAATGAAACTGCCATTTCATTTTGGTGCAAAAACATGCACTTCACTGGGTCTTTAAGTACCAGTTATATGTACTTTACTTTAAACAATTAAAAAGACAAAATAAACTAAATGTATTGAAATAACAATCTTAATTTGAGGTGCCTTTTCTTCTTTTAAATTAAACTTTCAGATGTGAGATATTGAAACACAGTAATAGTATTGTTTATTTAAAAAAACTGAGCCACTCCTTACAGTTAACTTCATATTTCTTATTGTCTAAAGCATTTATTACACACATTTTCCCCTCTCATATTCACAGTGTGGATCAACTGAGACGGCGTAGTGTCCAGAGAGCTGCAGAGACTTTGGGAGAAACCTCAGCGTGACGGATGTCCTGTCTGTGGGTTTGGCTGGAGAGGACTGAGGTGGAAAGGTCTTTCTCTGGAAGGAGGATCAGGCCTGATGAAGAAACCACCAAACTGCATCTGTGAGCCCATACTGGGCACAGCTGTCACAAACAAATGATGGTCCTGTTTGAATACAAACTATTAAGTGCGCAGATCTTTCTGTTCACAATAAAAGTGTAGTTTCTTAGTGAATGTCTTGTATTGGTCTTTAATCTCATATCAGCTTTTCATTTTCTTCTTGCCCCTCGGAGAAAACGGTGAGGCAGATGTGTCCTTCAGGTATGTCCTTTCTTAACAGAAATGACAAGAAACAGCAAAAACTATTGCAGAGTAAGTGTGTTATTTATGAAAGAGGTGCGTTAGAGGGCTTTAGAAATAAATACAAAATTATTTGAACGTGTTTTTGAAATTAATCACTTTGTACTACAAAGATAATCAGATTAGGAATGAACAGTCTGCAGTTAATCAACATTCAAATATATGTTATTAAAATAATATTCAACTTTTATCAGAACTTAGTGCAACTGTAGTGTCATGCTATTCGGTTGTCTCACTGCAAGAACCACTTTTACCACATTTTTACAGACAATATGTAGAGAAAAATGGTAGTAATTTAAAAAGTAAAATAATAATTGCCTTAAGAGAGCTGAAGAACCAGCACCTTACCGTGGTAGAGAGGTTTATGTGCCCTGATGAACCTGGGGGCTGTGTTGTCTGGAACCTTGTGTTCCTGGTAGGGTCTCCCATGGCAAATTGGTCTCAGGCAAGTGGCCAGACTAAGATTGGTTCACAAGACCTCATGAAAGAACAACAAAGAAGTGAGGATACCCGGCCCGGAGGAAGCCCGGGGTCCCCTTCTGGAGCCACTCGTCGGCGAGCGTCTGGTGGCCGGGCTTGCCACGGAGCCCGGCCGGGCACAGCCCGATAAGGCAACGTGGGCAACACCTCCGCTTCTCCGTCCCGCGGGCCCACCACCTACGGGAAACAGCGATGGGGTCGGATGCGCTGCCAGAAAGGTGGCAGTGAAGGCAGAGGGTCTCGACGGACCAGACCCGGGCGACAGAAGCTGGCTTTGGGGACGTGGAACGTCACCTCTCTGGGGGGGAAGGAGTCGGAGCTTGTGCGGGAGGTGGAGCGTTACCAGTTGGATCTGATTGGGCTCACCTCTACGCACAGCGTCGGCTCTGGAACCTTACTTCTGGATAGGGGTTGGACTCTATTCTTCTCCGGAGTTGCTCAAGGTCTGAGTCGCCGGGCGGGTGTGGGGATACTCACAAGTCCCCGGTTGGGTGCTTTGTTGTTGGAGTTTACCCCAGTGGACGAGAGGGTCGCCTCCCTACGCCTGCGGGTTATGGGGGGGAAAACTCTGACTGTTGTGTGTGCTTATGCATCCAACAGCAGTTCAGAGTATACAGCCTTCTTGGAGACCCTGGAAAGAGTCCTGTATGGGGCTCCTGAAGGGGACTCTTTAATTTAGCTCGGAGACTTCAACGCACGTGGGCAATGATGGAGACACTTGGAGGGGAGTGATTGGGAGGAACGGCGCCCCTGATCTGAACCGGAGTGGTAGTTTGTTACTGGATTTCTGTGCTAGTCATGGATTGGCCATAACAAACACCCTGTTCGAAACATAAGGATGCTCATAAGTGTACGTGGTACCAGAGGACCCTAGGCAGAAGGTCCATGATCGATTTCGTTATCGTATCATCGGACCTGAGGCCGTATGTTTTGGACACTCGGGTAAAGAGAGGGGCGGAGTTATCAACTGATCACCATCTGGTGGTGAGTTGGTTCGAGTGGCGGGGGAAGCCTCTGGATAGACCTGGTAAGCCCGAACGTGTAGTTTGGGTGAACTGGGAACGTCTGGAGGAGGCCCAAGTTCAGGAGGCCTTCAACTCACACCTCCGGCGGAGCTTTTCGGGCATTCCTGTGGAGGTTGGGGACATTGAACCAGAGTGGTCGGTGTTCAAAGCCTCTATTGCCGAAGCCGCGGCGGGGAGCTGTGGTCTCAAGGTCCTAGGTGCCTCAAGAGGCGGTAACCCTCGAACCTCCTGGTAGACACCGGTGGTCAGGGAAGCCGTCCGACTGAAGAAGGAGGCCTTCAGGGATTTGTTATCCCGGGGGACTCCCGAGGCAGTTGCAAGGTACCGACAGGCCCGAAGGGCAGCAGCCTCAGCCATGGCCGAGGCAAAGCAGCGGGTGTGGGAGAAGTTCGGAGAAGACATGGAAAAGGACTTTCGGGCGGCAACAAAGTTGTTCTGGAAAACTGTCCGACACCTCAGGAGGGGGAAGCAGGGAACCATCCAAGCTGTGTACAGTAAGGATGGGACGTTGTTGACCTCAACTGATGGAGTGTTAGGGCGTTGGAAGGAGCACTTTGAGGAACTCCTGAACCCGACAACTCCGCCCTCTATGTTAGAGGCAGAGCTGGAGTATGACGGGGGATCGACACCAATCTCCCGGGGGGAGGTCACTGAGGTCGTCAAACAACTTCACAGTGGCAAAGCCCCGGGGGTGGATAAGATCCGCCCAGAAATGCTGAAGGCTCTGGGTGTTGAGGGACTGTCATGGTTGACACGTCTCATCAACGTTGCGTGGAAGTCGGAAACAGTACCGAAGGAGTGGCAGACCGGGGTGGTGGTTCCCCTTTTTATAAAGGGGGATCAGAGGGTGTGTGCCAATTACAGAGGCATCACACTACTCAGCCTCCCCGGGAAAGTTTACTCGAAGGTACTCGAAAGGAGGGTCAGGCCGATTGTCGAACCTCAGATTGAGGAGGAACAATGCGGATTCCGTCCTGGTCGTGGAACGACGGATCAGCTTTTTACTCTCGCAAGGATCCTGGAGGGGGCCTGGGAGTACGCTCATCCAGTCTACATATGTTTTGTAGACTTGGAGAAGGCGTATGACCAGGTTCCCAGGGAGTCACTGTGGGAGGTGCTGCGGTTGTATGGGGTGAGGGGGTCTCTACTCAGGGCCATCCAATCTCTGTACTCCCAAAGCGAGAGCTGTGTCCGGGTCCTCGGCAGTAAGTCGGACCCATTTCAGGTGAGGGTTGGCCTCCGCCAAGGCTGCGCTTTGTCACTAATCCTTTTTGTAATATACATGGATCGGATTTTGAGGCGTAGTCGTGGGGGAGGGGGTCTGCAGTTCGGTGGACTAAGGATTGCACCACTGCTTTTTGCAGATGATGTGGTTCTTACTGTCCACTCCAAGTAGGGAATGAGTCCTTACCCCAAGTGAAGGAGTTCAAGTATCTCGGGGTCTTGTTCTCGAATGAGGGAACAATGGAGCGTGAAATGGGTCGGAGAATCGGAGCAGCGGGAGCGGTACTGCAGTCGCTTTACCGCACCGTTGTGACGAAAAGGGAGCTGAGCCAGAAGGCAAAGCTCTCTGTCTACCGCGCCATTTTCGTTCCTACCCTCACCTATGGTCATGAAGGATGGGTCATGACCGAAAGAACGAGATTGCGGGTACAAGCGGCCGAGATGGGTTTTCGCCGCAGGGTGGCTGGTGTCTCCCTTAGGGATAAGGTGAGAAGTTCGGTCATCCGGGAGGGACTCGGAGTTGAACCGCTCCTCCTTCGCGTCGAAAGGAGCCAGTTGAGGTGGTTCGGGCACCTAGTTAGGATGCCACCTGGGCGCCTCCCTAGGGAGGTGTTCCAGGCACGTTCAGCTGGGAAGAGACCAAGGGGTAGACCTAGGACCAGGTGGAGGGATTATATATCTTCGCTGGCCTGGGAGCGCCTTGGGATCCCCCAGTCAGAGCTGGTTGATGTGGCCAGGGAAAGGAAAGTTTGGGGCTCTCTGCTGGAACTGCTACCTCCGCGACCCGACCACGGATAAGCGGGAGAAGATGGATGGATGGATGGAGAGCTAATGCAGTTGCACAGTAAAACTACAACCACAGCTGTCCGTCGTAAACATTTATCACGGTTTACTAACCCACAATTTACACAATCATCCTGTTTTAGCAACATTTCAGTTGAGCTTAGCTGACTAACTGTTTTACATCCAGTAAAGTGGTTTAAATATTTGGGATAAACGTTTGGCATGGTAATAACCTGTCAGTGTATGTATTTCTTACATCAAAGTGCCTTTTTGTGTTATTATTAATATTGTGTTTTAATATTCTTAATTTTAAAACACCATTTTAACATTTACAAACAGCTGTCTGAACACCTTTCTCTGCCCTGCTCATATTCATACACGAGTAAATAATGAATACATTCTGTACCTCCACCCTTAAAGCTTTTGGTAGATACAAGCAATATTTAGAAGTTATGTAATAATGGCTCAATGAAGAAATCTACAATCCTTATATACTTTTCAGATTGAATTAGCGCAAACAAGCACTAGAATTAAATTATAATATTCTTGATTGCCTTAAAAAGGAAATCAAGAATATTATACACATCAACTTTTAATGTTTTTAATGAACTTTTTTTAAGTCTTTCTCACAGAAAAAAGTAAATATCTTGTCCATTCCATCAATTGTTGTTAACAAACTAGTGGACATTTGTCTTTCATTTGAAATGATTAATCTTTCTCTCTGGCTTGCAGGAGTGTCGGTGTTTGTGTGTGTGAGGGCTCACTGCCCCCCACGGTGTCGGCATGGTTTCTGCTGGCCAGTTTGTTCCTGGGCACCGGGGCCATGCTGGTGAAGGAGACGGGCATCACGGTGTTCGCCGTGTGCGTGCTCTACGACGCCCTGGTGCTTTGCCGCAGACCCTTCCTCCAGTAAGCAAACAGGCTCATTGCTTTCTGCTTTTGATTACTGTCATAGTTCATTGAGTGGGTAAATTTTTAAGAAATGCTTTATAATTATATAACTCTTTTTTATCTTGTAGCATGGCTTCTGCCGAGAATTTGATTTACAGCCAATGTGTCATAGCCACTTAACGGGAAGAAACTCAGCTAACTGACGATACAAACAATATTTACCGAAACAAAACACAAGTCTCACAAGAAGCGTCTAAATGATCCCTGAGCGAAAAACTGCTAACACACTTAGCACAGAACTCTAGAGTATAGATACTCTTATTACATATCGGTTCTGCACAAACAAGATATCGATTAGCAAGCTGAGATTCCACAGATTATAGGGGTATACGTATCATCACTGAGCGATCAGAAGTCGCGACAGGGGAAGCAAACACATACATCACAACACAGAGCTTTACGGAGCAAAAACGGGACATTGTCTTACCTTTGCTGTTGTTCTGATCAAAAGTTGTGTTCAATGGCATTAAAACGATAAAAACGCTGCTGAATGTTAATCCATAGGTTAATCCAATGTGTCTGGGTCACTTTGAAATGATTACTGATAATCCATCGTCATATTTATGGCAAAAACTGAGTTTTCATATATTTTTTAGGAACTTCCCCTCGATTCTATTGGCTCTAAAAGTTAAAAAGAGATGTCAATCATCAAAATCGACCGATGGGTTCCTGAGATATGGAAAATCCACCCAAATGACCCCAGAGGTGTTTTTTTTCTTCTAAATCTCTCTAAAAAGGTCAAATTTAACTTGTTTTGCATCAATCTTGATACAGGGTACTTATTATATGTTGTAGTTTGGATTCCTAAAGCCTTTACTCTACCATCCCATCATTCAAGGGTTGTTTTCACTATAAGTAATGGTTTTTTTTTGGACGGACACTATAGTTTAAATTTTTTTACTATCTTCAATCTGAATTTACTATAAAATAAAAATAATTATATATTGATTCTGACTCTTCTACATCCAACTCACATATTTATCATTGCTTTGAGAAAAAATATTAATTTACCCTTTTTAGAAGTGAAGTTATAGTCATTTGTTCTGAGCATGTCATTTTCGAGCCTGAGACCTGAAAAACAGGCTCAGCACTTAACAGGTTAAAAGAGCTTTGTAACAGTCATTCAATATGGCCTTTCTATTTACATTCTGTACATATTTGATACATCTCTTTATGTCATGGAACTACATTCATTTAGGCTGGTACAGTGTTTTTAGTTTTTTCAATTATTTCAAATCAAAGTCTTATAAATACTATGCAGCGTCATATTTGAGAGGCATACAACAAGACCAGAGTGATGAGCCTTTGCAGCTGATTGCCTCATGTGATTTTCAAGTAACTGAAGTAATTTAACTCTGTAGCGGAAATCAATACAACAAGAGACACAACAACTCATATAGATACATTTATTTTAACATAAAGGTTTAACAGATTTACATCAGACACATTTCAAACATATTCTGTCTCTCTCCGTCTCTATCATTAGGTTTGACCTCTCTTTCATACGTCTGTCTTTCTTTTTTTGGGGAGTTGCCATGTTTCAGTGCAGATGTTGCCAATGATCAAACAGCAACTTTTCCGGTATAATTATGCGTCACTCTATTTGGCATCTGAAGAAACCTGCACACTTATATGCTGAAAGGTCATTATTGAATGTTGCCCAATGATGCCCTGATAAAGTCTGACTGAGCTGCTCTGTGTGTCCTGCAGTCAGCTGTCGGGCTCCAGAATCAGGGACCTCCGCTACGTCTGCAGCCCCTTCATCAAACGAGCCTGCCTCATCTCTGGCTTTGTGAGTATTTTTTTACACTGAAAAGTACCATACTGTTGGTTCTAAAAGAAATTACTGTTGGCCATTTTCCAAAACAAAGATTTTAAGATTGAGACACACTGGTATATTGGTATGGTAAATGTATTCCCTTGGTTTCATTTAATTTTTTATTTATATTTGTATTACGTTTTTCAAGTCATGATATATATACCTATCGATTCTGTGTATTCTCACGATGCTAATCGATATGTTGGATGTGCAGTTACGATAAGTAATAAGGGTGTTATACCGTGTTTTCTGTGCAAACGGTGTTAGCATTTTTTCGCTCTAGGCTAATTCAGAGGCTCAGCGTTAGCTTTGTGTTTTATTTTGCAAAAAAAAAAAAAGATCAGTTAGCTGAGTTTCTTCCCGTTATATGGATATGAGACATTCATAGTTTATTAAATATTAAGAAGCCCTCAGACGCTGTTTCCTGCAGTTTCCGCATTGAAATCAGTTAAAAGACAGTGGTTATGAGAATGGATTCAACCCACACCGATCTTCATTACATAATAATAATAATAATAATAATAGATTTAATTTGTTAGCGCTTTTACAGGTGCTCAAAGACGCTTTACAGATAATAGTGAAGAGAAAAGAAAAGAGAAGAAAGGAGCAACAAATAAATATATAGTTAAAGTTAAAGTCAAATAATACAAAAACAATCACACATTAAAAGCCAGATTGAAGAGGTGAGTTTTTGTGACTTTTTTGAAGGTGGTGAGGTCGGTGCATTCTCTGATGGGTTGTGGGAGTGAGTTCCAGAAGGAGGGGGCAGCGACGGATAAGGCTCTGTTCCCCCAGGTCCGGTGATTGGTGCGGGTGGGGATGGATAGGAGGTTGGCTTCTGATGAGCGGAGGCAGCGGGAAGGGGTGTGGTGGTGCAGCAGATCTGTGAGGTAGGGGGGGGGCCTGGTTGTTGAGGGACATTGTTGTTGACATACACAGTTAATCATTTGAAATCTAATTTAGACCGATGAAAATCCTATTAGATTCATATTAACCCCAGAACTGCAGACAATATAGCTAGGACTCAATCAAAAAGTCTGTTCAAAAAGGAAGAATTCCAGGTAAAAAAATCATATATGGCATTTGCCATTACACATATTTAATTTAAATGTCTGTTAACACTAGAACCGCCAACAGCATCAGCACCTACAGTACATAGATATCATTTTCAAATCATTTAATTTGTTCCTCTTCCTAATTTCCTTATAAACTAAGTAGGACGATTTAAAACTCACTTAATTGGTTTAATTTAAAAATTGCTTCAGTTTATCATCATAACAGATCGAAAAGTTCAGATTCATTTTACAATAAATCAAGGAATGATGCACTTCTACAAACAAAAACAACATCATTAAAACATTTAAACAAACTACTAAAAGTAGATGAACTAGATTATTCAAAAGTTTACAATAACTTCTGATAATAACATAGGGAAAATAAACGAGGCATCTCTTTTCCTCTCTCTCTCTCCCTCTCCTGACAGCCCGTCAGTATCAGGGTACAAATGAATCCCTTGGAGGTTCTAGTGTTAATTTACCGATTTGTCTTCTCTTTGCTCAATCGATTTGAAACCAAGTCTAACGTAGCTTAAACTTAACGTTAGCTTTCTAGCTAACACAACACATGCATGTACCTTTCTCTGTGGGTTTTTTTGTAGTGACGAATGAAGTTGGATGTTGTGGTGGTCGTGTCACTGATCTTTATGCTGCAGAACCTGCATACCGCTGTTCTCTTCTTATTAGCGTCATCGACAACATAATCCTTGAATCCAAACGTGACTATTTGTGGAGTAACGCTAGCCGCTGCCATGTTAACTGACACTCCTGCCTTCTAGTGGGTTGCCAGGTTTGCGCGCATGTCGCTATAATCACCCAATCACATTTCGAAAAACTAAACATAATATCTCAATACAAAAACAAACGCAAATATTTAATTTTAAAAAGTCAAGTCCTTTCAAGTCATCTGTCTCAAGCTTAAGTCAAGTCTCAAGTCATGAATACAAGTCAAAGTCAAGTCAAGTCTTTTATCGATGTTAGTCAAGCAAGTCTCGAGTCCAAAAATATGCGACTCGAGTCTGACTCGCATCATTAGCACAGATAGCACGTTAGCTGAATAAAGTACTCAAATTTCACTTACCGCAAAACTGCATTCACGCAGCGTCTGTTTTAACCGCAAAGCGAGTCACAATAGTCCAATATAAGCAGGAAGAATAATCCACAAGGCACCAGCACAACTAACATGGCCGAGTTCAAGTTATGTTCCCCGGATGAGTTGAGCAGGCTGACTCCCTGTAGCATCACGGAGCTGCTAGCAGAGAGACAGGAAGCTAACTACAGCAGTTATAAATGTTAGTAACTCATAAATCAATGGTCATAAGAGATGCCAAGAAACATCAAGATGGATGGGGAGAGAATCAATTCGGTGAGCAACCGGTCACAGTTGCCCTGTTCATCTCATGTCTTTATAAAAGCTTATTAATGATTTATAAAGTTTTCACAACCTAATTAATAAATGAATTACAGACTATATTTACTTGCAATAAATAAGCACTAATTGGAGGGTTATTGAGGAAAAACTCTCAATTAATGGCGTATTAGTTGTAGACAGAGTGCCGATTTTCGGGACTCGTGACTCGACTCGGACTCGTGCACTGATTGACGCAACTCGGACTTGGACTCGTGAATTCTCGCATACGATGACTTGGACTCGGACTCGTGAATTTTTCCCCCCACGATGACTCGGACTCAACTTGTACGTTGAAACTCTGACTTGGACTCGGACTCGGACTTGTGAATTTTCCCCCCCACGATGACTCGGACTCGACTTGTACATTGACGCTCTGACTTGGACTCGGACTCGGACTCTAGCAAGTTTTCTCTGGAGTCTGATTTCCTCTATCCTGGCATGTGCACCTGTGAGGCGAGTTCACGGACTGGGCCCCGCTATTTCAGTCTAGAGATGTCTAGAGACACACCCAGCATCGTGCTGTATGCTGTCACACATTCTGCTTCCACATTGGAAAAGAGCAGCGCAAAATGCTCGTTATGTGGAAACAATATTGAAGAGAAGGCTCCGTAACACATTACTCTAACGGCCCGTCTACACTACAGGCATAAAAAAATCTTGAAGCTGGGCGTGTCTGAAGCTTGGCGATTTTTTGCGAGCAACGCGACCAACAACCAATCACATGAATCTCCCGCCCCCGACATACAAAGCAATAGCAATGTTAAAACGAAGTAAACTGGATATAAACTCTCCAAACAGGCGAAAAACCTACCAGTTTCACCCGCTGTCTCTGCCACCTCCCTCCATGCCTGGTTCCTCCGGTTTGTATCCCGGTAAATAGTTCTGATCGTAAAGAACCGGGTGATTTGCTACCGTAATATCTTGTTTGGAATATGAGGAAAGGAACTGCGGTCTGGCTCTCCCAGCGTGCACGCGGTTTGATTGGCTGCGCTTGCACTGGCGGGATTTGCATAAACGGGATTTGATTGGCTGATGCAAAGCATCGAGCCTCAAAAGTTTAACATTGTTCAACTTTTGATGCCGATAGATGCTCGTGATGCTTGCAAAGCCATGCCATGCTCCCCACAATGCAGTTCGGCGAAGATTAAAAATCTTCTACGTCACCCCATTCAAGTGAATGGGCGAAGCGTTGAAAGCATTTTTCGATGCCTGTAGTGTAGACGGGCCGTAAGGATCGAGTTCAGACATATAGGCTGTCTTGGACACTATCATCAGAGTAACGTGATCTAATCAATAAATAAAGATTCAGCCGATAACACGAAAGAACATGGCTACTTAACATGCAGAATGAGGTCATTTTGCATGCTAAGTAGCCATGTGCTTTCTGGGGCTAAATCTTTATTAGTAAACCGATTTGTGACTCGGACTTGACTTGGACTCTTCTTAGGTGAATCGGACTTGGACTCTGAATCGAACACAGGTAATGATGACTCGGACTCGACTCGGACACTCCTTGGGTGACTTGGACTCGGACTCGAACACAGGTAATGATTACTCGGACTCAACTCGGACACTCCTTGGGTGACTCGGACTTGGACTCGGACTCGACTACGACTCTCCCTTGGTGACTCGGACTTGGACTCGGACTCGAAGAGTGGTGACTCGAGAGTGACTTGGACTCGTGAATTGGTGACTTGACTACAACACTGGTTGTAGAATATGGTCATGTAGAATAAGGCATTAATAAGTGTTTTATAATGACTAATAAAGATCCAAAATACTGCTAATATGCATGATAATTAACAACTAGTTGATGGTTAATTTGTGTACCTTAATAGTGCAGACACACCTTAGTGCAAAGATAAAGTGTCAGTATCAATACAGTGTGGCAATATAATAACAAACTGTGCGAGGTGTGTTGTATGCACAGTAAATAGGCTCAGCAGCAAACACATTATATATTATCCCCTCAGGATTTTAGAATCATATTAAATTATAATTATTGATGCATAAATGTCAATGTTGCAGTTGGTAAAGTTTTTATCAAATTGCTTTATATAATGGTGGGTAGCTTAACCTGTACTTATATAGTATTTTTGATTTATATTTCGTAAGAACTATCTAAATCTGCAAAACTTGTAACTAAAGCCGTCAAATAAATGTAGTGGAGTAAGACTTTTGTGTTTCTGCCCCTGCCTTTCAAGGTTGCAACATTGTTGATAAATTCAACCACTGACACCTGTCTGCTCTCACATTCCCGTATTATGTCTTGCGGGAGCCAATCTTAATTTTTTTCATATTCTATCCCAGCTGCAAATTTGGGGTGGGACACAATAAATAAAGCTTCGCCAGTTTATAACCGATGAAACAATGATGGTATCCGAATAATCACTTACATGTGATGTATAGGATACTACAGTTGCAAGAAAAAGTATGTGAACCCTTTGGAATTACCTGGATTTCTGCATAAGTTGGTCATAAAATGGAGGAAGCCACTGCTGTCCAGAAAAAACATTGCTGCACGTTTGAAGTTTGCAAAAGAGCACCTGGATGTTCCACAGCACTACTGGCAAAATATTCTGTGGACAGATGAAACCAAAGTTGAGTTGTTTGGAAGGAACACACAACGCTATGTGTGCAGAAAAAAAGGCACAGCATACCAACATCAAAACCTCATCCGAACCCAAGTATGGTGGAGGGAGCATCATGGTTTGGGGCTGCTTTGCTGCCTCAGGGCCTGGACAGATTGCCATCATCGACGGAAAAATGAATTCTCAAGTCTATCAAGACATTTTGCTGGAGAACTTAAGGCCATCTGTCCACCAATTGAAGCTCAACAGAAGATGGGTGATGCAACAGGACAACGACCCAAAGCACAGAAGTAAATCAACAACAGAATGGCTTCAACAGAAGAAAATACGCCTTCTGGAGTGGCCCAGTCAGAGTCCTGACCTCAACCCAATTGAGATGCTGTGGCCTGACCTCAAGAGAGCGATTCACACCAGACATCCCAAGAATATTGCTGAACTGAAACAGTTTTGTAAAGAGGAATGGTCCAAAATTCCTCCTGACCATTGTGCAGGTCTGATATGCAACTATAGGAAACGTTTGGTTGAGGTTATTGCTGCCAAAGGAGGGTCCACCAGTTATTAAATCCAAGGGTTCACATACTTTTTCCACCCTGCACTGTGAACGTTTACATGGCGTATTCAATAAAAACATAAAAACATATAATTGTTTGTGTGGTTTTAGCTTAAGCAGACTGTGTTTGTCTATTGTTGTGACTTAGATGAAGATCAGAACACATTTTATGACCAATTTATGCAGAAATCCAGGTAGTTCCAAAGGGTTCACATACTTTTTCTTGCAACTGTACACAGGTCACTGTAAAGATAAAGTGTCAGTATCTAACTAAGAGGAGAAATAAGCAAGATACAGGATCTATTTAATTGCCAATGTGGGTACTCTTTTATTTAGCGCAGTCAATACATAACAATACCATGCATTGTAAATAGAATATAAGTCACTATAGCCAGTTCAGCCTAGCATGGCTAGCTCGATCTACTGAGCAAATAAAAGTACATCTGAGACTAGTATTGTGCAGATCAACACAATGCAGTGCATGTAGTTTATTTTACCTTCGTCTTCGTCATCGTACAATTCACAGGCCACTGAATCCGCCGTTTCAGCCTCCCACACCAGCGCGCCCGAATCGACGGTCGATGCTGTGCTGGAAAATGAGGGTCTGTGGCCGAGCAGAGCATCCAATCGATCATACCATTTACTGGTCTTCCGGCCGTTACCACTCTTGTTGTTATGGTCTTTTATTTTGTTGTAGTCCTGCTTTAGTTTCTTTATTTTGTCCAAGCATTTAGTTTGCACTGTGGAAGATTCCCAGGTCGGCTAACTTTACCGAACAACGCTCGTACATTTTGCAGTTGGAAAACTGCCTTCAGTAGAAGCCGCTGGGTCCCGTCCTCCGAGTAAATCGCCAGAAGCGCAGACACATCCTCATCACTCCACCGCTCCGATGATTTTCTTATTGTTGCCATAACTGCTTTCACAAAAGTACTCTCTCCATTGGTGCGCTGGGCTAATAATGCGAGCAAATAAAATGGCGGCTTCACATAACTTTTTGGGAGTTTTACGGGGCGTGGTTTACAATCCGCCCAGCCAATTTTCTCCCATGAAAGTACCTGCTCTCGAGCAGGGACAGAAAAGGGGGTAAAAAGGTTCTGATTAACTAATTTTAGTTCCGGCTCTTTTTGGTGTGAACGCGGCATGATGATAATAATAATAATGAAACTCGGCAGCTCTCAGTAGGTGATCAGGTGATCAGCTGATTAGCGCTGTGTGTGACTGTCTTTGTTTACACACCTAATGACCCTGTGATCTCCCACCCCCGCTGTGATCTCTCTTCTCCAGCAATAAAGTTTAACTGTAGGTTTGGGTTTGCATATTTATGCTGTCGCAGTTCCTGTTGTTTCTCTCGCATTGCCGGTATGAAAGGGTCTGTGGAAATATCAAACATTTAATAAAAGTGGAAAACAATGAACAAGACTTAACGTATCAATAATAATTAATTATATTTATTCAGTTTTGGATGTACGATTTTTGACTTTGTTTAGAGCAGTGATCTGTATATCTTTCTCTCTGACTGCCAATAGCTTTGCCGATATATATGTTGATAGGTAATAGATTGAGAGCGGTGAATCAGCTTAGAAACAGGGAGCGCTCAAACATTTGTGTGAGTTTATCAAATTTAGCAGTGATTCCATGTCAGCCACAGCTTGTCACAAAACATTGGATAGATAGTGTATTTAACAAACTTAAACTAGCTTTATTAAATGTCAGGTCTTTGGCAGGAAAAACGTTTTTAATCAATGATTTTATCACTGAGCACAATCTGGATTTTATGTTTTTAACAGAAACTTGGATTGAAGAAAGTAACAGTGCAGCTGTTCTTAACGAATCAACCCCTCCCAACTTTATTTTTATGAGTCAGGAAAGAATGCATAAGAAAGGAGGAGGAGTTGCTACTTTGTTCAATGATTCCCTTCAATGCAGGAAGACATCTTATGGGAATTTTGCTTCTTTTGAATACAGTACATCATCACTCCATTCACTTCATTTGTTCTGGGAATGTCATTTTCAAGCCTGAGACCTGAAAAACAGGCTCAGGGCTTAACAGGTTAAGGTGATCAACGCAGGGCAATAGACGGACGGATGTGCGACAGCTTTCTTGTGTATACACAATAATACATTTACAACACAGACCATTCAAATGATATAAATGATAATGTATGCATAGAAAGCAAACAATGTAAAAGGCATTTCAAAGACATTGAGCTCATACAAATATGAAAAAATACCAGCTGGTGTTTGATTGTAACTGTACTCATGCTGCACTCTTTCTCCTCCAGGTGCTCATCATCATGTCCGTCAGGCTGTGGCTGATGGGAGGATCCATGCCTCTGTTCTCTGAGCAGGACAACCCCGCCTCCTTCTCCCCACACCTGCTTACCAGGTCAGTGGTACACACACACACACACACACACACAAACACACACACACACACACACACACACACACACACACACACACACACACACACACACACACACACACACACACACACACACACACACACACACACACACACACACACACACACACAGAGCTATTGAGCTGAGACCATGTCTCCACCAAGACTTTGACCTGTGAGTTAAAGGCTCACAACCTGCCTTACCTGTGGTTAGGGTGTTGCACCTAAAGAACTTTAGTTAAGGTTTGTTTTATTATTATTATTATCTTTTGTTATCATAGGCCCATTGCCATCTCCAACAATGAGTATCAGGAAAGGCGATTGATGCCAACCCCCTCACTCCTTTTTGTTCTTTCATCTCTTCTTGAGAGAATCTCAGGTGTGGAGGAGGGTTTTTCATATGACAGCCGACCATCAACGATCCATAATTATGACTTTTTGAAAATAAAAATGTGAGTCTCTTTCAACATGCAAAAATATCTTTCTGCTGTCCCATTGGTTAATTTTGGCAGCTATTTTTGATGTAGTCTTTAGATCAGGGGTAGCCAACGTGAGTCGCCCGCCGGGCATGTTCTAAAAATAGCGCGCCAAGCAAATCCAAAACAAGAAAGGAAATGTAATTAAAATAATCTACTCTATGCATAAACGAAACCTAAATCATAGCGAACTCCATCTACTTACTACAACTCTATATCTATCTAACACCCCTCCTCCCCCACCCCCACAATGAATATCGACCAATCACGTTCTTGCTTGATTTGCGGGAGCCAGCGTTGCAGTCGGGAAGAAAAGCAATGCGGCACCTCCCCGCTGATTTTCCTTCTGGCAGAATCTACACAACACATCAGCCCCATTGAACAGCCTATCATGCCAGCCGATACCACACATGAGGAGCAGAGTTTTACTCTGTGTGTGTTGTAACTTGCATATATATTTATTCCACTTGACGCACACACACGCATGGCGTAATCTCCACTGGGGACAGGGGGGACATGTCCCCCGCACTTTTCGAAATCCCGTTTGTGTCCTCCCACTTTACAAATATGTTTATTATTATTTTTTAACGCAACCCGTCATCTCCAAGGAGGAGCACACAGCCTCTGTGAGCGAGCGAGAGAGCTAGGGAGAGAGAGAGAGAGAGAGAGAGAGAGCGAGAGAGAGAGCTAGGGAGAGCACACTTTTATCTATTTAATATAGATAAAGTAAGAAGTCATTCCAGTGTGTACTATAGGACAGTACAAAAAACAGTTTAAAAGGGGAGTGATTAGTAAAATATGCATAATTAAAAAGATAGAATGCTAATTAGGTAAAATAAGATATGAATAAACCAGTTTAAATGATTTGTTATTGGTTGTGATAATATTCTAAAGATGATTGGAGTATTGAAAAGTATACAGCTCCCTTTCATATGAGTGTTGAGAGCTGTATCCATAAATTCATTTTGTACTCAAAGTGCAGCAGATTGGTGCATTTCACTTCAACATTTAAAAACAAATCTTTTAGAGGAGGTGAGAACCCCCCTAGAAGATATGAGATCCCCCCTGGAGGATGTGAGGCCCCCCCTAGAGGATGTGAGGTCCACCCCCAAATAAAGCAGGTTACAATTATTAAATTGCATACATTTTCTTTTAGTAAACACTGAAAAAGGGTCCCACAGACCCAAACAGCACACAAAGGTTAAAGGTAAGCATATAATATATAATATAAAATATATACACTGCAAAAAACAAAAAAAAGAGGAGTAAAAGTAGCCCCCTACTTGCTTTATTTTTTGAAAGTAGCCCTCATTCTAAAAAAAGGTTGGTGACCCCTGCTTTAGATGAAAATGGTTTTTAGTTTTAGTCACATTTTAGTCCTTTTTATCCTTCATAGTTTTAGTCTACTTTTAGTCGACGACAACTCAAAACGTTTCAGTCCAGTTTTATTCGATGACAAATCATTACATTTTAATCCACTTCTAGTCAAAAATGTTTCTCTCTTTAAACTAATTCAGCTGAGTAAATACAGGTATCTGAAATTGGAATCAAGGTGACAGTATCAAGTGTTGAAATTCGTAAAGCAACATTTCACTCTCTTAACACTTTACTTGTGTGATATCTAGGGATGGGTATCATTAAGGTTTTTTAACGGTACTACTACTCTTATCGATGCTGCTTATTGATCCGGTACTATATATAATTATGTTATTATATTGTAATGTAATTGAGTAAAATGTTGAGGTACTTTACTGGTGTATTTAAATGTTTTGCTTCTACTCCACTACAGTTCAGAGGTAAATGGTGTACTTTGACTGCACTACATGTATTGAATACCTTTAGTTACTTTACAGATCTGGATGAATGATGTGAAATATAATCAAGTGTTAAATCAGACTTTAGTTCCACCTGGAGTAAATTCACAAGCTACAGATGTAGCGATTCATTTCAGACAGTTTGAAACGCAAGGGCCGTGATTGGTACTTGATCTGCCCTCGCTCAAGGGAAAACCTCAAGCTTGACTTGAGACCGCCCCCGTGATAGATAAATGTAATTATAATGAAGCCAGCTGCAATGGATCATTGATCCACCAGGGGGTGCAGTGGGGTTCCACACTGGAGCTCATGTGAAATAAAGTCAGATACAGTACGCTGGATGTACAGCGGAACTTTGTTAAGATCCATATGTCACGGATATCATACTCTGTGCTACAGATCTAGCGATTCATTTCAGACAGTTTGAAACGCGAGGGCCGTGATTGGTACGTGATCTGCCCTCGCTCAAGGGAAAACCTCCAGCTTGACTTGAGACCGCCCCCGTGATAGATAAATGTACCATAGACTATGTGAAAAGCTTACAGTTAGTGACGTAACAACACCATAAACGCTGGTGGCTTGAAAGCAATACAGGAGGTTAAAAATAACTAGAATAATTGTGATTTATTTATTGTGGCTTTTATGTTTTTAGGCATAACATTTTATGTAATTCAGGCTTATCGTTCACCCTTCTCTAAAAGCCTTCAACAATGACAATATTCATAGTAATTTAATAAATCCTTCCAACACACATTGTAAAAAATATCCTACTGTAAGTTAAGAAATCATTCCAATATGTACATCTTCTGATGTAACAACAATAACATTATAAATAGTAACATAGCTGAACATGGTATTGCACATTTAGCTTTGAGTGTTACTGACCTGAGATGTTTTTATTACATGAATTAAGGGGACTGAGGCTTTTTAACATACAGGGATGCAAACTCATCAGGTATGAAAAAGTTGACAAGGATCCAAGCCCCCGGCTCCCCCACCCCACGGAATGACAGAGGATTTTAGCAGTCAGAACAACTAATAAAGCTGCAGTGTTAATAATAACAGAAACGCCAAAGAGTCACATCTAATAGAAATATATAAAAGCATTTATTTTAAATTGTGTAGCAGTCAGTTTATAATTTTGGCAGCACTGTTGAGCATTTTGAAAGTGTATTTTCATGCCTCTGTGCAAGGCTTACAGGACTGTCTCAGAAAATTAGAATATTGTGATAAAGTTCTTTATTTTCTGTAATGCAATTTAAAAAAAACAAAAATGTCATACATTCTGGATTCATTACAAATCAACTGAAATATTGCAAGCCTTTTATTATTTTAATATTGCTGATTATGGCATACAGCTTAAGAAAACTCAAAAATCCTATCTCAAAAAATTAGAATAGTTCCTCAGACCAAGTAAAAAAAAAAGATTTATAACAGCAAAACACAATCAAACATTTGAAAATGTCCATTAATGCACTCAGTACTTGGTTGGGAATCCTTTTGCACGGATTACTGCATCAATGCGGCGTGGCATGGAGGCAATCAGCCTGTGGCATTGCTGAGGTGTTATGGATGCCCAGGATGCTTCAATAGCGGCCTTTAGCTCATTAGCATTGTTGGGTCTGGTGTCTTTCAGCTTCTTCTTCACAATACCCCACATATTCTCTATGGGGTTCAGGTCAGGGGAATTTGCAGGCCAATCGAGGACAGTAATGCCATGGTCAGTACACCAGTTACTGGTGGTTTTGGCACTGTGGGCAGGTGCCAGATCATGCTGGAAAATGAATTCCTCATCTCCATAGAGCTTTTCAGCAGACGGAAGCATGTAGTGCTCTAAAATCTCTTGGTACACAGCTGCATTTACTCTGGGCTTGATGAAACACAGTGGACCAACACCAGCAGCTGACATGGCTCCCCAAACCATCGCTGACTGTGGGAACTTCACACTGGATTTCAAGCAACTTGGATTTTGCTCCTCTCCAGCCTTTCTCCAGACTCTGGCGCCTTGACTTCCAAATGAAATACAAAACTTGCTTTCGTCTGAAAAGAGGACTTTGGACCACTGTGCAACTGTCCAGTGCTTCTTTTCCTTAGCCCAAGTCAGACGCCTCTTCCGTTGTCTTGAGTTCAGAAGTGGCTTGACCATGGGAATACGGCTATTGTAGCCCATTTCCCGGACACGTCTGTGAACAGTGACTTTTGATACCTGGACTCCAGCTTCAGTCCACTGTCTTTGAAGCTCCCCCAAATTCTGGAAGCGACTCTTCTTCACAATGCTGTTAAGGCTGCGGTCATCTCTCTTGGTTGTGCAGCGTTTCCTGCCACATTTCCCCCTTCCAACAGACTTTTTGTGGATGTGCTTTGAAACTGCACTCTGTGAAAAGCTTGCTCTTTGAGAAATTTCTTTTTGTGTCTTACCCTCCTGATGGAGGGTGTCAATGACGGTCCTCTGGACAGCAGTCAGATCAGCAGTCTTCCCCATACTTGTGATTTAGTTTACTGAACCAAGCTGAGTGTTTTTCAAGGCTCAGGAAACCCTTGCAGGTGTTTCGAGTTAATTAGACGATTCAAGTGATTCGTTGAACACCCTACTAGTATACTTTTTCATGATATTCTAATATTTAGAGATAGGATATTTGAGTTTTCTTAAGCTGTATGCCATAATCAGCAATATTAAAATAATAAAAGGCTTGCAATATTTCAGTTGATTTGTAATGAATCCAGAATGTATGACATTTTTGTTTTTTTAATTGCATTACAGAAAATAAAGAACTTTATCACAATATTCTAATTTTCTGAGACAGTCCTGTAAGTCTTTTTATCTTTATAGCCACATGGTGTAAAGTAACTAAGTTCATAAACTCAACAAGTACTATACTTGGGCACAATTTTGAGATACTTATACTTTATTTAAGTATTTCAATGTTTTGTTACTTTGTTCTTCTACTCCACTACAGTTCAGAGGTACATGGTGTACTTTGACTCCACTACATGTATTTAATACCTTTAGTTACTTCACAGATCTGGATTAATTAAGTGAAATATAATCCAGTGTTAAATCAGACTTTAGTTCCACCTGGAGTAAATCCACAAGCTACCCTGCAGTATACAAAGTCATTCAAACTAGCTGCACCTTTACCAGCTTTGAGAACACTTTCATGATCAATCATTATAAAACATATCATATCTATTATTCTGAAATGGACCAATCTGCAAAATGACTACTTTTACTGTCGCTACTTTCACTATATTTTGATGATAATACTTTTCTACTTTTACTTTAGGAACATTTTGAATGCAGAACTTTTACTGTAACAGAGTATTCCTACACTCTGGTGCTATTACCGGTACTTTTACTCAAGTACAAGATCTGAGTACTTCTACTTTTACTCAAGTACAAGACCTGAGTCCTTCTACTTTTACTCAAGTACAATAACTGAGTATTTCTACTTTTACTCTAGTACAAGATCTGTGTGCTTCTGCTTTTACTCAAGTACAAGACCTGAGTGCTTCTACTTTTACTCAAGTACAAGATTGGAGTACTTCTACTTTTACTCTAGTTCAAGATCTGTGTGCTTCTACTTTTACTCAAGTACAAGATCTGACTACTTCTACTTTTACTCAAGTACAATATATATATACTTATACCACCTCTGTTTATAGCCTATGAAAAAAACTATTAGACTAACTAAATAGAAGTCTAAAGCTAACGTTAGCAGATAGTGACAATGTATGCTAGCTAGCTAGCTCAACGATTCCTTAAATAATATTGCCACAGAAAAACTTTTCAGTTCACATCACGCTCTGCCACTCCGACAGGGAGCTCTGCTCTGAACACCTGAACGGCCCGTTCTAACAGCTGTTCACCAGCGGTCCAGTCTGTGCCACAGTGACTCCGGACGCACAGTTAATATTAACGAACGCACCCGTAGGTAATGTAGCTGCTGAAGCTAGACCATCATCTCGGAGCAGCAGAGCCTTATTATACATCCATGAGCAGAGCCGACAGGCAGGAAGACTCGAGCACACAGCTCGTACTTCATTATAATATATAAAAAAAGAACACCATGCGTGTCATGATGGCACATAACAGCTCATGGCCGCAGATTACTCCGGGTCCCAGACCCCCCCCATACCCCAAAAATATTTTTATTGCAGATCTACATGAATCACACAAACGACTTATTTTGGATTCAAAACGGCGAATTTCGCCGAAAGGTGACAAGTTTGCATCACTGAACATAGACAGGGCACAACTGAAACATAACATCTGAGATGTAACAACATAATAAACTTTTTGGGGATGCTAGGGATGTGAGGAGTGTTGGACACGGCTTAGAACGGGCGTGTCGCCTGGCAGGACAGGAGAGTGTGTGCACCAGTCTGCCTTGATCTATGAATTCATGTCTGTGACACTCACTGCTGCCCACAGCTGTTTTATAGAAGGAAATTCCTTCACTTCATGAAAGTGTTTTAACCACACACGCCTCTACACACACATGACGGGTGTTATTTTCCCTATAAGGAACAAGTCGCTGCAAATTATCCCGCTTATTATACGGCCACATTCTCAACAAAGTAACAACATGACTCCCAATATTAATTTAAATGCTTTTATGGATTTAAAAAATGTTTTTATTGATTTAAAAAATAGTTGAATGTATTGATTTAAAAAATAGTTGTATGTATTGATTTAAATTGACATGCATCCACTAAGAAAAATAGTCCATTGTTACCGTTTTTTAAACAGTCTGAATGAAACGGCAGCTCTCAGCTGTGTATTTACACAACTAATGGCCCATCAACCACAGCTCTCTCCCCCCCTCCCCCCTTGATCTTTCTTCTCCAGGAGCTAAATTAACGGTAGGTTACTCTGAGTGACAAGCTTACAGTTAGACACAACACTGTCATTGCAAGTGACCCTCAGTTAGTTGACTTTTATGTTCAACTGCTACATTCGTTACTGATAAAAAAGGGCTTCTACTGTACCTAATTACCTTAACACTAGAACCGCCAGAGGTTTTTGTATAGGCCTACCTAAACCCGTCAAATCCCGCTATTAGAATGCAATTTCTAACAACAGGGTGCTACATAACACACTTTCAGGAAAAGTCACGGACTGGGAGACTTTAATATTTTATTGAAAAAAAGTTACATTGCACACACACAACACACATCACAGAAATTGACCCGGTTGGCAGTTCTAGTGTTAATTAAACTCACTAATTAATGAAACCAGTTCAATACGCATTATTCTTATTCTTATCATTCTTTATGAGCGCAGAAATAGTCTTAAAATCAGATCTGTTTTTTAAAGGAAATCTGACGGCAGGCAGTTAGCTCTGATCACCTATGATAAATGTGCCACACCTAATCGCTGGCCATTCAGCCACAGAGGTCCCTCTATACAAATCAAACTGTAGACGGTGTGAAAGCCCCTATTGTTTTAAATAATGGTCGGAATGTGACCTGTGAGCCTTCTGAATTACCGTGGGACAGCACATTCTCAACTACAATGTTCAATCAATAAAGTAACATCTTATCTTAATAATATATTCATATTAATAATAATAATAAATCATACAGTATGTGTCCGACAGGGAGCAGGAGGAAGCAAACACAAAAATATACAAAAAATATACTGCATATTAAAGCAAACGATTGTAAAGGTAAAAGTATGAGCATAACTAATAAAGAAGTGTAATGTAAACATTTACATTATGATTATTTAATATATAAAGACTATATTATTGAATTACAAGATTAGATATACTTTAGTTGATCTAAAATATTGATGTGTTCAAATGCTCTTCAAAACACAACTGAAAGTCCATGAAACTTGTCTTTCTGTATTTGTGAATGAAGCGCCATCTCCTGGTTAAAACCTGAAATTGAAAATCTGGCAACGCCCTCTTGGAAAATAGTGGGAGGGCTTAACATTCCTCTATACTGGTCTTTGGCAGGTCGTAGGCAGGAAGCTGTAAGCTGGAGTCTGAAAATGAAGTGCTACATCTGTGCCCTGCAGTATACAAAGTCATTCAAACTAGCTGCACCTTTACCAGCTTTGAGAACACTTTAATGATCAATAATTATAAAACATATCATATAAATTATTCTGAAAAGGTCCAATCTGCACAATGACTTGGTACTTTACCTATATTATGATGCTAATACTTTTCTACTTTTACTTGAGTAACATTTTGAATGCAGTACTTTTACTGTAACAGAGTATTCCTACAATCTGGTACTTTTTTACTTAACTACAAAAAATGAGTAGGCCTACTTCTGCCCCCTCTGCGCACCTGATGTGATAACGTTACTGAGTTAAGGAAGTCGGACATTTTGCATTTCTTCGACTGAATATGATGCCTTTTGGCCAGCTGTTTGGACAGACTGCTCGTGTCATCGCGCTTACGCGAAAACACTAATGGCAAACAAGCTTTGTCCACATCGGGCCTTGTAGAGTGTCACTATACTTTCGAACGCTCCGTCCCCGGCAAATCTCTGTGTGCCACTGCAGCGTGTCTGTTAGGCCCCGCCCCCCGCACACAGAGAGACACAGGAAGATCGCTCTTCTGGAGTGAAGAGAGCAGAAATAATGATAATGCAAGTTAGAAAAGTAAGATGCATTTTCACAGACAAGACGGACAATTGGGGAAAAAAATCCTGCATTTTGAATGTCCGATAGTCCACCATTAAAACCTTAGTCCCGTCTCGTCTCGTCGACGAAAACAAAATATACATTTTGTCATCGTTTTTATTATCAAGAATCTATTTTTAGCTCCTCATCGTCTCGTCTTAGTCATGTAAAAAAGGTCGTTGACGAACATTTTTCGTCATAGTCTTCACTGACGAAATGAACACTGTGCTGTCCATCCACTCATTGTTCTTCCTACACCTACAGTAGTGCAAGGTGAACCCACTGAGAGAAATCTAGAGAAAGATAGAGGAACACACTGTGAATAAGCACAGGTTAGAAAAAGAGCCTCCTGCTGTTCGTCCAAGCGTTTAGTGTTCGGATATTTTTTAGGAAAGCAAGTCAAAGGCAGGTAATGCTGGCTGGTTGCAGAAAAAGTCCCCATGAAGCTGAGAGAGACGTCCCAGGCAAAAACAGAAAAAGTTGCACAAAAAACATAAATCTGCAAACACAAGGCTTGGGCTGCAGAGAGGCACTTTGGATTGTCCAACAACATTTAATTATCTGGCAGAGTAGTGGAGTGAGGGCCAGGCTCTTATAGAAAAGGTTGATAATGGGAACAGGTTTGCCTCGTCTGCAGCCAGGAGAATACCAGCCGTGCAGAGAAAGAGAAACAGAGTAGGGAGGGGGGTAAAGAGAGCCAATACAACAGAACAAATACAACCAAAAAACCATGCAGAAACATAACGAAGCTAACTTTATGGTTTTATTGAGACAAACAAGATGATTCTAATACAGTGTTTCCCATACATTGATTTATTTGTGGCGGGCCGCCACAATTAAATATCGTCCGCCACAAATGGATCTCATAAATCTTTATTTTTTTATTATTATTAATAATCTTTTTTAAATTTATTTATTTATTTATTTTATTTATTATTTGGTAGTCTAATGGATAGTGAGGTGGGCTGATGATCGGAAGGTTGCGAGTTCAAATCCTGCCTGGAACACCACTACTAGTGTGCCCTTGAGTAAGGCACTTAGCCCTTGGTTACTCCAGGGAGAATGTCCCTGTAATTGGTAATTGTAAGTCGCTTTGGAATAAGGCGTCTGCTAAATGCCTGAATTGTAAATTGTAAATGATATTTTTGGGAGAATAAACCCCACAGATCCTCAACTCCGGTGTGTTTCACTCATTAACAACGCAACACAGAGCAACAAGATCGTTGTCTACAGTAGCCATGAACCCGCATGTATTATCTTATTTGAGGGGGGGTGAATGCATCGACCACCCGAATAGGTGGAGGGGCCTTTGGCTTTTCTTGCCGGGGGGGGGGGGGGGGTGCGGTGCGGTGCGGTGCCCCCACAAATAGAATCAAATTATGTGGGAAACACTGTAATGATTGATTGAAATCCTCATTAGGTTTCCAAATGATTCATTTTTATTCTCTTTGTTTTCTCCTTTGTCTCTTTCCACCTCAAACGCACCTACCACGCCCCCGCGCTCTTTAGGATGTTGACCTATTGGTACCTGCTGTCTTTCAATGCCTGGCTGCTGCTGGCCCCCGTCGTGCTGTGTTATGATTGGCAGGTGGGCAGCATCCCCCTGGTGGAGTCGCTGGTGGACATCCGCAATGTGTCCACGGTGCTGCTGGCCGTGGTGATGGTCGCCCTCTGCCTCAGCTGCTTGTTCTCACTGCAGGTCAGTTCTATCTGCACTCTGCTGCCTCCTGATGATTGTCTGTCCTTGTAACATGCTACTGCCTCCTTTAAAGAGTGGGAAGAGTTGTACGAGCTGGAAAGAGTCGAGAGTTAACAAGGTTCTAAAATAAAACCCTATGTCATCACTGCAGATTAGGGATGTGCATCTCCATCACTGAGGCCGTTGTGATGCGCATCTCGATACGTTGCCAATGATACGATACATTATCGATATATTTGAAGCACCAGGTGATGCGATTTGATTCAACATTATTATACTACCAGTGTTTCCCCTAGGATGGAGTCATAGCAGCGGTGCTAAGGCACGTGGGCCCAGCATAATGTGAGCGCGGAGCGTGTGGAATCTTTTAGTGCGTGCGAAGTGCACCCCGCCAATTTGTTTCTATGTGTCTGCCAGCACAAGAAAGGCTCTTGAGGCCTAGTACCAGGGCCGGTTCTAGCCAATTTGCTGCCCTAGGCGAGATTTTAGGCGAGATTTTATATATAAAGAATACATGAAAAATCTCTACAAAAGACAAATACACTACAAAAACAGAAGCTTATTGACATAGGTAATATACGTCAAAATGGGTTCAAATGTATTCAGTATTGTATGAACATGTTTTAATTGGGGGGTGGACGTCACATCCTCTAGAGGGGTCCGGGGGTATTTGTATATAGGGGAAACACTGAGTACTGCACATCCCATCATGCTGTTTATTTTTTACCTTAAAAAAAACACTTGGACCTTTCACAAACAGGCCTTTTCACAAGTCCTTTATAGTAGTGTTCTCTGTCTCCAGAGTACAGTACAATTTTATAACGTACAGTTAAACAATTTAAGGATGCATTGCCCAGGATTAACAATGTGCAAATAACAACTAACATAGTGCAATGCCCATACAGCTGCCAACCTGATGTGCTTAACACTCATTCATAGGCTAACTCACCAGTGAGCAGAAAGCAGTGGTTTCTCTATGAAACAATAAAGAATACAAATAACCTTTCACAAACATGTATCTCATAACTGCTTACAGTAAGGAAGACATTTAAACTATTATTGGCAGTCACAGGCTGCTGTAAACTAAACACCACTCTCTCTGACAGAACACCTCACTGAGTGATTGAACTCATTTGTCTAACTTTCAGGTTTCTCTTTTCAGCCGCAGACCCCATGTCGCTTCTTTATGTGCGTCACTAAGTTCCTCGTACTACTTGTGTACTTTAAAGCGGCACGGCCTCGTTTACAATTTGAAAGAGATTTTTCAAGTTGTCCGTCTTTCTTGAAAAATCCGAAGTGTTGCCAAACGTTTGATTCGTAGGTATTTTTGGTGCGCTGTGTTTCTCTTTCTCCTCGACTTCCATGTTCGTTGATAACTGAGACTCTCGGCCTCCGTAGTGGCGAAGCAAATATCAAAGATCGTCTCTGCTGAGTGCACAGCAGTGACTGGGGAGTCGCACAGAGTGATGGGGGCGGGCACTAGCATCACGATACATTTTTGATGACATTTGGCAGAGGGTTTATTATTTTGCTGTGCTGCAGCCACACTAAATGCATCCAGGTGTTGCTGGGACTTTGTCCTCAGGCAGTTTATAGATCTCTATTCAGAATACTTTGTTTTTCCTGCTCCGCAAAAGTCACCACTCTTTCATACTGTGTGTGTGAGCTTGGACCTTGAGATCATGTTCTTTTCATCCATATATTTTTCTCCACTATATGGATGAAGGACAGAGGTGTGAGGTTACACAACTTTCATTTGGAACATGCATGCAAAAATGCTGTTGACTTTTAAAATGCTAAGATTGTGAAATTCCCAAATCTCTGGTTTAGGACCATAATACCTGTGTATTAAGTACAAGTAAAATGTGCAACACAGCAGCCGGTTACACTCTGCAGAGTGAGGTGGCTGTAATGACACTGGTGTTGAGGCACTCTGTACTATCCACACACTTTTCTGGAGATAAATAATCTTTGTAATAATTGTCAAACTCAAGTTCAAACACATTGACCGAATGAAGATTCTGAAAGTAAAATTTACATTTGTTGCTAGACATTTAATCAGAGGCAAGACTATCCTAACATATGGAATTATACACTCTGAATAAGAGGAGAGCTGCCATGTTGTTTGTTTACAGTGAGAGGAACTTGAACATCACGTGTCAGTACGCTGGCCTCTTGAAATTAATGGAGGGAAGAAACATAGCCACTTCACAAGATGTGCTATTGTGATACAACTATGTTTCGTGCTGTGGACCGACAGAGCTATTACACATTAGATGTGAGACTGAGGCCCCGGCCCCACGAGGACGCATACGGCTAAATGCATAGGATTAATGCGGGGAAAGGACATAATTAATTGTAAGTGGCGCTGTAACTTCCTTCACAAAAGCAGCGAAGAAGCATGGTTGTCATGGTTGCCCTTCTGTTTATCCTCCGTGGTGGGGGCCGAGGGAACCGGGCAGAGTTTTGCGCCAGTCAACGTGTATTGGAGTTTTACTCTTCCGGACAAAATTATAAAAGTCCCAGCCAAAGGTCTTCTTTGCTATTTATTGAGCTTTAAAACAAATGAATAACGAATCTATATAATATAATAATAAAATACACGGAGCCTCTCTTTTTCCTCCCTCTCTTCTGACAGCGTCAGTGTCTGTCTCATGCAGCAGCTGATCCAGTAATGAGTGACCCGACAGTAAAAATAAACATATTTATAACTAATTTAGGTAGTTTGAGAGGTAATTAAAATAGCTAAGGGTGATGATCTGACTTGAAGTGTGTGTTTTGCTCCGTTCACCGCTGCATCACAGCGGGAGGAGCTGCAGGTGAGCAGAGCTGCGTGTCTCCGTCCTGTCAGATTAGACTTCACTCGCGTTTATGTCCATATCGAGAGAAAGATAAATAATCTGAATTCAGTGTGCAGTTTACTTTGACGCGGGGGTGAGCAGCAGAGGTGGGGAGAGGCGGGGCTATTATCTATTAACTGGCTATTATCAGAAAAGTATCGTATAGGGCGCACACACTGAGCCGTTGGACTTACTATTACTGCCTTGCACAATTTCTCAAACGCTCTTATTTAGCCATCAACTTTTAGATTTAGCTTGAGGTTGTTTTAGGCATGTGGAAACTAACAATGAAGACAATAAAGATGAATACTTGATTCAAAAATACATATATTATTAAATTAACTTAACAAATTATGAATACAATTAACATTGCTTTTTATTTGAATTAAATAAATAATATTTCACATCAAAAGAAACAACAATGCTAAACACTCTTGGCAACGAGCATTGTCCACCTCAAGACGGGTAACATTTAACCACACCTTGGAGCGCTTCTCTCCGCCATCTCCTCCGTGTGTTGCTGCATGTAGCCGCGTGTGTGTGTAAACTGCCCCGCCCCCTCGCACACAGACGGGAGAGAGAGATCTCTTCTGGATTGGAAAGGTCGAAAATACACCGACCATAAACGCATTTGTTTGTCTTTTTGCATATTAGAAACGAGTTGGCGACACTAAGACTTCGAGATAAGCAATGTAGCAATAATACATGACCTTTCTCTTTCTCAACTCGCTACTCGGGGGGAAGTCGCTAGCATATGCCTTGTGAACACTCTGATAATGCCTCTCCACGTTACCTTTCTTTGGCAGAGCGACGCTTGCTTTACAAATAAGGCAAATAACCTTTGAATGTGACATCAGAAAAAAAACATTCTTCCTCCCATTCTGTGTGGAAGTGGTATGTCTTTAGCTTTTTGCTCGGTCCTGCACTCATTTTGTTGTTTGTCTCTTTAACTTAATTTGAGTTTTCCCGGCACTTGACTGATTTTGTATCGCTTTGCATTCTGGGTTAACAGACTGGAAAGCGATAGGTCGCTTTTTCTGTCAATCAAGTAAACTCCTGAATTAAGTGGCAGGAAGGCCAAGGGAGGAGGGATCATGTTTTGTCTATTTTAACGGAGCTGGATTTTTTTTTTTTATGAATGACTCGCGATCTACCAGCATTGCCCTCGACGTACTGCTGCGTATGCCGTTCGATCCACCTTGGGAACCGTTATCGTTTCCGCAGTTGTTTACTGTCACATTCGATCGTCCTCGTGTGGCCGAACGGTCTATATGACACTAAACAGTAACGCAAACGAACGTTTTCGTCCTCGTGGGGCCGGGGCCTAAATTTGCCTCTCATCAGGTAGGTGTCAAAGCTGCTCTCAGCAGAAAAAGCCTCTGAGTGGTGCGACTTCACACATCTCTAGCTCTTAATACTAATAACACAGCCATGGAGGAAGATGGGCAGAGGCTATGCGCTTCATCAAATATAAATTGCGTCAGATATGGGCTTCACAGAAAAACGTTAACTGTAATTAGATAATTCAATCGACAGTAGTCACAGCTGAAGAACATGCATACATGTGCTGACAGCGGTTACACAGAGAATTGACTGAGTTTATTGAAAAAATTTGTGTTTGTCTGTGCAGGGCCAGGGGAGCAGGGAGATGTTGGTTGGGATGTTATTCCTGATGTTTCCCTTCATTCCTGCCAGTAACCTTTTCTTCAGGGTTGGATTTGTCGTGGCAGAGAGGGTCCTCTACATGCCAAGGTGAGTCTGTATTTGTTCATGTACCTGCCTTCATATATTTGTGGTGTCCGATTTCTACTCCCCTTCTTCTATGAGGAGTAAGTCTTTCTCATTTCTTCCAAACATGTTTCTTTGTTTATCTATCAAAGTTGTTTTACATATACATATCCAACCTTCTGTAGGCCCTGATGAAGCTAGATTAACACAGTTGAAAAGCAGAGCTTAGGGAAAGATGATATTAATGATGTATAAGATGTTCTGCAGTGACATCTTACCTCAGGTTGTTGTGTGTGTTATGTATTTGTCTGTGGACAGACAGCGGCAACTCTTCTTTTCTTTACTCTCAATTCAAGGGCCTCTCCATTTTTCTTTGAGAGTTTTTTTTCTTGCTCTCATTTTCTCTCTGTTCCGTTAGCTAATCAGTCTGTGCTTCTGTATTTGACATCTTGTTTTAATTTCTCTGTTAATACACTAGCTGTGTATAAGATCCTTAGGGGTTGTGGGTGACTTAGATTAGGTTTACAGGGGCCCATGGTGTCATTACATTAAATTACATTGCATTTAGCTAACGCTTTTATCCAAAGCGACTTACAATAAGTGCATTCGACCAGGAAGATACAAACTTGAAGAAAACAGAATCATATAAGTACATCAGGTTTCATAGAGCTAAAACATTTCAAGTGCTACTCAACTGGCTTTAGATAAGCCAGTCCTTTATTAGTATATACATTTGCAAGAAAAAGTATGTGAACCCTTTGGAATTACCTGGATATCTGCATAAGTTGGTAATAAAATGGAGGAAGCCACTGCTGTCCAGAAAAAACATTGCTGCACGTTTGAAGTTTGCAAAAGAGCACCTTGATGTTCCACAGCACTACTGGCAAAATATTCTGTGGACAGATGAAACCAAAGTTGAGTTGTTTGGAAGGAACACACAACGCTATGTGTGGAGAAAAAAAGGCACAGCACACCAACATCAAAACCTCATCCTAACTGTGAAGTATGGTGGAGGGAGCATCATGGTTTGGGGCTGCTTTGCTGCCTCAGGGCCTGGACAGATTGCCATCATCGACGGAAAAATGAATTCTCAAGTCTATCAAGACATTTTGCAGGAGAACTTAAGGCCATCTGTCCACCAATTGAAGCTCAACAGAAGATGGGTGATGCAACAGGACAACGACCCAAAGCACAGGAGTAAATCAACAACAGAATGGCTTCAACAGAAGAAAATACGCCTTCTGGAGTGGCCCTGTCAGAGTCCTGACCTCAACCCAATTGAGATGCTGTGGCATGACCTCAAGAGAGCGATTCACACCAGACATCCCAAGAATATTGCTGAACTGAAACAGTTTTGTAAAGAGGAATGGTCCAAAATTCCTCCTGACCGTTGTGCAGGTCTGATATGCAACTATAGGAAACGTTTGGTTGAGGTTATTGCTGCCAAAGGAGGGTCAACCAGTTATTAAATCCAAGGGTTCACATACTTTTTCCACCCTACACTGTGAATGTTTACATGATGTGTTCAATAAAAACATAAAGACATATAATTGTTTGTGTGGTTTTAGCTTAAGCAGACTGTGTTTGTCTATTGTTGTGACTTAGATGAAGATCAGAACACATTTTATGACCAATGTATGCAGAAATCCAGGTAGTTCCAAAGGGTTCACTTTTTCTTGCAACTGTAAGTGCTTTGTTAATAATTCTATCGCTCAAAGTGGAGTCGAAAGAGATGAGTTTTCAGTCTGCGCCGGAAGATGTGTAAGCTTTCTGCTGTCCTGATTTCAATGGGGAGCTCATTCCACCATTTTGGAGCCAGGATAGCAAACCCACATGTTTTTGCTGATGGGAACTTGGGTCCCCCTCGCAGTGCAGGTGCAGCGAGCTGTTTGGCTGATGCAGAGCGGAGTGCACGTGCTGGGGTGTACGGTTTAACCATGTCCTGGATGTAGGAAGGGCCAGATCCATTCGCAGCATGGTACGCAAGTACCATTGTCTTGAAGTGGATTCTAGCAGTTACCGGAAGCCAGTGAAGGGAGTGGAGGAGCGGGGTGGTGTGGGAGAATTTAGGAAGGTTGAAGACCAGACGAGCCGCTGCATTCTGGATGAGCTGCAGAGGTCAGATGGCACATGCAGGTAGACCAGCCAGGAGGGAGTTGCAGTAGTCTAGGTGTGAGATGACGAGAGCCTGGACCAGAACCTGCGTCGCTTTCTGGGTCAGCTGGGGAAGTATTCTCCTGATGTTGTAAAGAGTGTATCTGCAGCAGCGGGCTGTAGCAGCGATGTTTGCAGTGAAGGACAGTTTGTTATCTAGGATCACACCCAGATTCCTTGCAGTCTGAGTCGGGGAAACAACAGAGGTGCCGATGTTGATTGTTAGGTCAAGAGTGGGACAATCTTTTCCCGGAAGGAAAAGCAGTTCAGTCTTGTCAAGGTTGAGCTTGAGGTGGTGAGCAGACATCCACTGAGAGATGTCAGCTAGACAAGCAGAAATGCGTGCGACGACCTGGGTCTCTGAGCGGGGAAAGGACAGAATTAATTGGGTGTCGTTAGCGTAGCAGTGGTATGAAAAACCATGCGGGCTAATGACTAATCCGAGCGAGTTTATGTACAGAGAGAAGACGAGGGGACCGAGAACAGGGACCCCTGTAGTTAATTGACAAGGGTCGGACTCCGACCCTCTCCAAGTAATCCTGTAGGTACGGTCTTTGAGGTATGAGGTGAGGAGGGAAAGTGCAGAGCCTGAAACTCCAAGTTCTTGGAGAGTGCGAAGGAGGATCTGATGGTTCACCATGTCGAATGCAGCAGACAGGTCCAGAAGGATGATGACAGAGGAGAGGGAGGCTGCTTTAGCAGTGTGCAGTTCCTCAGAGACAGCAAGGAGGGCATTTTCTGTGGAGTGACCTGCTCAAGTCCACACATACACATTCACAGTGAATCCTCTCTCAGAGCAGGGGCTTTAGCTGGATGCTCATTCCTTCAGGGGAAAGGACTCAGGGAAATCCCCTGACTTGATCACACTCAGCGCTCAGTTAACTGACTGCATGGCTAATGCAGCGTATCTGCCAGCAGATGTTTCTGTTTAATGCATTTCAACTACGGCAGACTGCAGTACTTTCAGACACAGAACTGTGTAGTCACCAGCGACGTGCAGTCAGTGGAGGCAGGGGAGGCAGAGCCTCACCTGTTATACTCCAATGTAACGGAAAAACAACTTAAGAAAAACTAATTAGTAATAATAATAAAATGTCTCCACTGATCTATAATGTAAGTGTTATTTATGTATGATTCCAATCGCTTTTTAAAGTCAAAATCAGCAAATTTGCCGAGCTCCGCTACAACTACGGGTAGCGATGAGAAGTGAGGCAGGGATGAGCTCTGCCTCTCGTAAGCCCACAGTAACTTGCTGGAGCACGGGCACTAATTTAGCGCGGGCACTTATTTTGTGAGCGCGCTCAAGCCAGTTACTATGGTGTGAGGTGAGGCACAGATGAGCTCTGCCTCACCTTAGAATGCGTCACCCCACAGAAACTGGCTGGAGCGCGGGCACTAAGTGCATGCCTGTTACCATCTCACTGTAGGTCACCAATGTAATGTTTGTAGATCCCTTTATTACATTTATCCTCGCCATCCATAGTCTCTAAATAACTTATTTAACGTATATATGATATTTAGACTCGCTGGTCTCATCATATAACGGCAATGAAAAAAGCAGCAGGAGAGGCAGCCATAACCTCTGCCGCACTGAAGGGGGCGCACGTGAGCCCACAGGTTGTTGTTGCTACTGTTATTCTACGCAGAGACGGTAGACACAAACAACAAACTAGACTTTTGAAACTACAGGAAGATAAGGAGGACTTTTACAAAAAACTAATAGAGATTGTTGTCCAGAAGGAGAGCATAGACTTAATCTTCAAGTCAAGGTAAGACCACAATTGTAATGAAAATGGGATCTTACTAAGAAAGAACAATCCAACATTTAGATTTTGGGTATCCTTTCGTTGAACGGTCTGTTTAAAAGGAATCGAAGCATCAGACTAAAAAAGCTTTTGAAAATAACCTAATATTTTGATTAAGGTCAAAATATAATTTTTGTAAATCTGACTCTGAAAGAGTCAGTGCCTCACCAGCCATGAACCTCACCGCACGTCACTGGTAGTCACTATGTATTTAGTGACTCTGCATTTTCTGTGCTGTGACGTAATTTTCTCTCTCTTTTACTAATCACCTTTTCTTTAAATCTGCTGCCGTGTTAGCCAGAAGTTGGTTAAACAAAGCATACATTTTCTGCCAGAGCACTCACTCAATCATTTATTTTTCAGAAATTCACAGAAATAGCTCAAGTTGTAGTGAAAAATCTTAATCGATGAGTAAGGAAACCTCAAAATGAGGTCAAAGACTTTGTTTCTAAACCTTATCTCATAGTTCAAGTTTAGTTTCTTAATTGGACTGAAACTATGAGCAAGGCAGAGTAAGACTCAGCCCAGATATCCGTCGGCTACATTGAAAACAATTGAAAACCGATAGCCAAGTGATCTGAGATTGATCACAAACAAAGAGCATCAGAAACCTTCACTGAGGTGGTACACAGTGAAGAACAGCGGAGTGAGGACAGAGTCTCTGGTTAAGGACGGATGCTGACTGAGACTGAGGTTGTGGAAGAGGATGAAGAAGAGCAAGAAAGGTCTCGAGGGCAGAAGTAGCTGCTTACTCTCTCAAGGGGTGTGTTTTCTGCATTTCGTGGTTATTTTCTACCTTTTGCAATTGTTTACAACAAAGTCAATCAATCAATCAATGTTTATTTATATAGCCCAATATCACAAATGTTACATTTGTCTCAGTGGACTTCACAGTTTGTACAGAATGTCAGTATGACAATACGACACACTCTGTCCTTAGAGGCTTAGACCCTCACATCGTACAAGGAAAAACTTCCGGAGAAAACCCACAGTTTAAAGGGGAACATGGGAGAAACCTCAGGGAGAGCAACAGAGGAGGGATCCCTCTCCCAGGACGGACAGACGTGCAATAGATGCAAATTGTGTAAATTGAAAAGATAATACATTTGCAACATAGGTAGTCCAAATGTTTGGAAATGCATGTGTGTATAAAGTGCCTTTTATATTAGGATTGCTAAATGGAAATACAGCAGCTCTGACTTAAATAAGACACACACAGTGTCATGATGATATTTGCTCTTGTTGAAAAACACTTTAAATGCAAAACAAGCATTTAAATAATAATAGCACATATTTAACTAATTCACTGATATTTTGTTTCGGCTATCATTCCACATATTACCATACTGAAGGAATTATTGGTGGTTCCTTAGTTTCTTAATAGAAACCTTTATTTTGGCCATCAAACCCTCGTAGTTTTTGAAATATTTGCATGTTGTCACAAATTAAATACCCAATATTATTTGGTGGAAAATCTGCTAAATCATCTCAATTAAACCTTCAGAACCATTCGTTTCACAGTTTTTTTCACTCCTTTTAGAACTAATTTCCTTGTGTTTCCTATGTAATGGTATGGTCTTTTCTTTTAAACATTGTTTGACAGTACAAATCAGCCAGCATGCCTTTTAACAGCCTAAACACCTCTATCAGAATGTAGGACTGCAGTAAGAGATTCTGTCCCGTGTGTCTTCCTACCCCCCCCCCCCCCCCCCCCCCCCCCCCCTCGCCCTCTTCCAGTATGGGTTACTGTATTCTGGTGGCTCACGGCCTGGGGCGCCTGTGTTCGCTGGTTGGCCGTTTGGGTACCACAGTCCTCAGCGTCTCCTTGCTGCTGCTGCTCCTGCTCTTCTCCTGGAAGACCGTCCAGCAGAACAACGTCTGGCGCTCCAGGGAGGCCCTCTTCCGGTAACGTGTGTGTGTGTGTGTGTGTGTGTGTGTGTGTGTGTGTGTGTGTGTGTGTGTGTGTGTGTGTGTGTGTGTGTGTGTGTGTGTGTGTGTGTGTGTGTGTGTGTGTGTGTGTGTGTGTGTGTGTGTGTGTGTGTGTGTGTGTGTGTGTGTGTGTGTGTGTGTGTGTGTGTGTGTGTGTGTGTGTGTGTGTGTGTGTGTGTGTGTGTGTGTGTGTGTGTGTGTGTGTGTGTGTGTGTGTGTGTGTGTAACTTTTGCCCTTGTTCTGAAATAGGCACACATATTTGCGCCAGAAATTCAGTACTAATATACTCTGATAGTGATCAGGTAAAAAAAACAATCGTGATTTAAATGATACACAAATATTTGGATTCAGTACGGCTTGAATTTCCATTGTGTAAAATATGTAAACCATATTTCAGCTCAGAAATCATAGAAAACGGATGTTTCTTATAATTGCAGATCTTGTGTTTTTTTCACTTTGAAAATAAATACAATTATAGTTATTTGATTTATTTAATGGGACCACATTGTAAGACGTTGTAAGACAACCCTTGCACTATTATATTGAAAAAAGAACTTACAAAAGGAGTTTATTTTAAATATGCTAATTACAAAATGCTGCTAGAAAGTTTCCGGCTTCTCTCTGTCCTGTTATTTTTTTATGATAATAAAGAGTCAGTGTGTGTCTCAGTATAATCTGTACAAGCTGTTAGTTTATTTAAGTGATGACCCTGACATTATTAAGGAATTACAAGGGCTCAACGCTAACTTTTAAAAGTGGTTGCCAGGCTGGCAAACAGGCATCAGCTTTTAGTTGGCAAAACTGAAAATACGGTTGCCATTTTTAGTCACCTTATATTTTAAATAATTAAGATACTATACAGTTATACATCAACTTAATAATGAACATGTGACACAAAAGAATGTTCAAATGCTTTACAATAAGTAATAATTAACACAATTAATTGAAACTTAAGTGGGAGGAAACTTGTCCACCCTCAATTGCTGGTATACTAAATACCGGTAGTGCAGCTGTTGTCCTGTTCTTCACAGATCCCCCAAAAATGAATTGAGCAAGTCACTAGTTTCTTGGTCATCCGTTGTCTACCTTTCAAATTTGGGTTTTCCTGACCTTTGTGCTGACCCCACCATAGATCCATTGGCCCTTCAGCATTGAAGTCTTGGATTGGCCAGACTAATCCATTTCTAATGTTAAATAAATGAAAACCATTCACAGTTAAGAATTAATGATTAATGCTGTAAATTACCTTTAATATGTCTAACTATATTTGAAATGTGTTACCTTTTTATAGAAGTGATTATAAATGTGTGCCAATATTTTCCTATGGTAAAGTTTCGTTTTGCACTTTTATTTTGGTAGTAATAAGATCGAGACTCTTATTTTGAAGGAACTTTTACCGGAAGTGAATGGACAACATTCCTCTTTGCTTTTCGTTCGGGTTTACCTTACGCTTTATCAGTTGAATCACTTTGAACATTCGTTTGAGAAGTTGACGTGTTGGCCGAACTTTTTACCCCACAGTCAAACAACTTAATTTGCTTTGGCATGTTTTGTAAAACAAACACACGGCGCACCGCGCACGCTAGTAAACGTGCATCGCTTTCTGGCTCCGTAATCACACCAATGCACGTGAAATTTAGGTATCAGGTTCCGACTGGTCACAACAATAATTAAATATCACTCTTAATGCAACAAATAATTAACATTTATCTTTTTTGGGGTGCACATTTAGCTGTTTGCTTTCCTTATTTCTTTATGTTAAAAACTGGTTGCCACTGATGGCAACCAAAGGCCAAGAAGTGGTTGAAATTTTTTCTGAATGGTTGCCAATGGCAACCTGGCAACCGTTACTGTCGAGCCCTGGACTATGACAAGGATGTTATTTTGGACAGAAATTAAACGAGTGACCACTGTAAGAATGTTCCCCCATCCCCTACAGACACATAACTCCTGTTCCAGTATAGAGAGGCGAAGTCCCTCCCCTTCCGGGAGCCTCCATGGGACCCCGGAAGCGGAAAATTATACATTGAAGTCAATGGAGAGAGAAAAGTTATCTTTTGATCCCGTTTGAATTGTGCCACGAATGACACATATGATGTTTGTCAATCTTAAACAATCATTTCCATGTAAAAAAAGTCAGTTTGTCGTAAAACTGTTGAAATATAAGACTATGAAAAATACGCAACTAGAAAGACTACAAATCCCAAATCGCATTCTGGGTCGCGTAAGTGATGTCATAGGCGATAATGCTCCAAGACTGGTTGCGACTCGCAATTAAAGCAAAGAAGAACAAGATCTCATAACTGATTTATTCCCTCCAATAAATATAAGAGATTGCTCCAATAAATTCACTTTTAAAGAGATGCCTGTGTGCTTTGTACGAGGTTGTAATCACAAAATTGATCATACCACTTCATACCACGTTCTATCGCTTCCTGTCTGGTGAAAGGACCAGGACCAAACATATCAGGTAATATACATGTTTTGCATGGAACATAGTCAAGTTAGCTACCTAGCTAGTAGCGAGCACGTTAGTTAGCAATACATTACATTACTTAGCCTTGTCATTTGTATTAGCCTTAACATGAAGTAAACCAAAATGTTAAACAGTAGAGTAGTCATGATGGTAAGTATTTTGTGAAACATTTGAAGAGTAGCCTATCGCCCCCTCCACCAGGTGCTAAGGGGGCGGGAGGTAGGCTAACGCCACATTAGCATCGGGGATCTTTTCTACTTCATGCTATCTGCACAAATGGTTAACATTGAACATTAAAATATCAGGCAGTTCAGGGAGAGTCAAAGGAAGGCAGGCAGCTTTGCATGACATTCTTCTGGACGTGTTTCATTGTGATGATAGTGAGGGTGAGTCAATCTGTTTGTTGGAAAGACAGTAGTTGAGTGAGTACTGAGAGAAAATTATTAAAAGAGATAATTATTCAAAGTGTTGTTACTTTAAAGTGTTGTTACTGACCTTTTTCTCTTTTATTTTCTTTACCTCACCTGTAACTGCTGAGACCCTGAGGAACATGCACACTGGACTGACCTGCTCTGGCAACCTGATTTCCACTGTACGTAATAGTATTTGGTTATGGTATATTATTTATATACATCAAAGGCACAATGCACCCCCCAGAGACACACATGTATTGAGTGTGATATTTTGCATTGGTCATGTGAAATCATCATTAAATACTAGAAAACTGTAGGAGCGGCAACTTGTTTTGAAATTGAATTTTTAATATCCGATAATAAAGTTTAACCGGTTTTCTTTATTCTTCTCTCTTCCCAGCTCCATCCATCACCATTCTCTGTTCCTGCAGGTCCTGCTTGCTAATCAATGCTCATATTTTTTTACACAATTACAAATAAAGTCAATGTATTGTACGACATGAAGTTGTGCTTCATTCTGCCTTCAACTGCAAAATTATTGTGGTCTGCACCGACATCCATGTAGCTGCCCCCCAGTAAGATGAACAAAGTTGACATACTCAACATACAGCTGTGCTCTTAAGTTTACATGAAGAATTTGTGAAATATTGGTAATAACAGGTTTAAATGATTATTAGTAATTAATTATATAATTTTCTCATTGTAGACGAGCAGACAGGGAGCCAGATGAGAAAAGGAGAATATGCAGCTACCATTTTCCACATGGAAAAGAGAAAGGGCCAAGTGTATTTGAGTGGACAAAAGAGAAAGGGAGCTTAGCTGTTAATCAGTCCAGGGAACTGAAAACTACTAACTCCACTAACCCACTGAAAAAAGTCCGTAGAGATTTAAAGGCGTAGTTGTAGTTCAGTCCAACGTTTCATTTGGATTCATTTGACAACAGTCAACTATTTTCATAAAGAATATATATATTTTTCAAATTCAAAGTCAACTTTATTGTCAATCTTACTCAGTTTGTGTTTATAGACAGAGAGATCAAAAAGACGTTTCCAACAATCCCAAATACGAAAAATAAAATTATATAATTTAAAGATATACAAATATATATATCCTATATACAACATCATGTATAATGATGGTGTATGATGTAGAAGGAAGTGTGGTAGATAACAAGTAAATATAGAGTTACATACAGATCCATGTTACAGCAAAAGATGGAATAACTAAGAAGCACGCAGTATAATAATAATTACATGCAACAATTAAATAACTGCTCAGCATCTCCACCACAATCCCAATCTGCTGTGTCCTGTTTTCCTCCCCTCTGCATAACACCCCATCACACATACGAAACACAACGCAGAGTCCGAGGGTGTTAAGAGTATGTTTATTTAAATGTCCTCCTCTCTACTGGCCAACACAGGGAGCATATGCTGGGTCTAGAATTGTTCCAGGAGGAGGAGATTTCCATGCCATGCAGGGTCTTTTGGGATGGGGATGAGGATCGCCTCCTTCGTGGTCCACACAACAAAGTAGCAGAGACTCCGGTCTGTGATGTGCAGCTGTTATATAATACAATACATTTTTGAAAAACATTTGATCAACAAAAAAAAAGGATTTGGTCAGGATCTAGAGTCAGTGTGTAGTTTATTAATTAATAAATGCTCTCTACATTAGGAAAACACATACAAGTGTACCAGAGGGAGTCACACACAGCTGTGCCTAGATAACCAAACAAATTGACAAGATAACCAAAATCCTTGAATCTACACACAGCAAATAAACTCAAATGACACAACGAGATGTAAAAGGAGATCACACATACAGTATAGTCGATATAAAACTGGCCGCTTCAATCTGAAGAGCAACTAAAACAAAACACAGGAGTGTATCTTGTTCTTGTGAACACAAATGTTATCCACAGCATACACAGAGACCACGAAGTTCTTAAGGAGAAAACTAGTTGCTAAAACAAAACACGTTCATGTACCTTGTTAGCTAATGTTAGCTAGCTGACATTAACGTTAAATATTGCACTCATATAACTCACCGAAACCTTGTAAAGCCGGTCCCGCATGCTGGCTCTTACAGAACCGACTAACTCCCCTTTTGTGTATGTACAGCTCTCAACATGCCCAGACTTGTAGGGATTTTCACCTCGTTTTATACTTTTCGCCTCATTCTGAAAGAAACAGGTGAAATTTGATAACGTGGCGGCCATCTTTGTGATGGTGACGCATATTGTGCGAGACAAGAGACCTGTAGTTCACTGAGAGGTTTCACACAAAAAAAATTGTAACTTCACAGTTTTAAGAGACATTTTTATTTTTTTGACTTGCAAAATGTTCTTTTAATTTGACAAACATCATATGTGTCATTCGTGGCACAATTCAAACGGGATCGAAAGATTGACTTCAATGTATAATTTTCCGCTTCCAGGGTCCCATGGGTCGGAAGTAGCGGGACTTCGCCTCTCTATAGTTTCATTCTTTGTTTTTGTTCTCATGCCGATTTTGCTCTGAGGCCTGCATCTTATTTTCCTATTCTTGTTCCCCGTTTCAGCTCTGGTATCCAGACTCTGCCACACAATGCCAAAGTCCACTACAACTACGCCAACTTCCTGAAAGACAACAGCCGGCACCAGGAGGCCATTCACCACTACATCACTGCCCTCAGGTCTGCCTCTGCAATACAGCTCTATGACTGTGATCATCTTTTAACGATTCGAAGTCACACAGCATGTGCCAAATGTGACTTTGTGCCTATTGCTATTAGAATTGTTTCTTTAGGCAAAAAAACAAACAAATTAGACAATTTAACTCACAAAACATCAATTACTTATTTGACTCAGAGTACTACGATTGTTAAATCATGGGGAGTGACTGTGAGTGAGTGTGGGGGGGAAGGGGGGAAATAAGTCATTTTTGTCCTTAGTCACTCTGTAACCAGACCAGTTTAAGAGTGTAGTTCAGGGGATAGGGATGTATGAAAATAAAGTTCTGTTTTTCTAGTCCAGAGTGTGGTGTGTAGGTGTAGAGTTCAAGAGGAGGAGAAATTATATTGGTGTAGTGAGAATAACTTATCTGAGGCTTACAGGCCGGAATAGATCACCGGAGTGCAGGTTTAACTGGGGAGGGGAAAGATAAATGGTTTCCCAACCAACACAGTCTCACTCCCTGATCGTTAAAGAGGGAGGCTTGGTCAGGGTCCTTTGGCGTGCAGTTGTGACGCGCCGAGCAGTGGCAGCGCTAGCGGGTGGCTACTTGGGCTCAAGCCCCGGATGTTTTCTGAAAAGCCCCGGATGTTTCACTTAAAAAAATATATACAGGACTGTCTCAGAAAATTAGAATATTGTGATAAAGTTCTTTATTTTCTGTAATGCAATTAAAAAAACAAAAATGTCATACATTCTGGATTCATTACAAATCAACTGAAATATTGCAAGCCTTTTATTATTTTAATATTGCTGATTATGGCATACAGCTTAAGAAAACTCAAAAATCCTATCTCAAAAAATTAGAATAGTTCCTCAGACCAAGTAAAAAAAAAAGATTTATAACAGCAAAACACAATCAAACATTTGAAAATGTCCATTAATGCACTCAGTACTTGGTTGGGAATCCTTTTGCACGGATTACTGCATCAATGCGGCGTGGCATGGAGGCAATCAGCCTGTGGCATTGCTGAGGTGTTATGGATGCCCAGGATGCTTCAATAGCGGCCTTTAGCTCATTAGCATTGTTGGGTCTGGTGTCTTTCAGCTTCTTCTTCACAATACCCCACATATTCTCTATGGGGTTCAGGTCAGGGGAATTTGCAGGCCAATCGAGGACAGTAATGCCATGGTCAGTACACCAGTTACTGGTGGTTTTGGCACTGTGGGCAGGTGCCAGATCATGCTGGAAAATGAATTCCTCATCTCCATAGAGCTTTTCAGCAGACGGAAGCATGTAGTGCTCTAAAATCTCTTGGTACACAGCTGCATTTACTCTGGGCTTGATGAAACACAGTGGACCAACACCAGCAGCTGACATGGCTCCCCAAACCATCGCTGACTGTGGGAACTTCACACTGGATTTCAAGCAACTTGGATTTTGCTCCTCTCCAGCCTTTCTCCAGACTCTGGCGCCTTGACTTCCAAATGAAATACAAAACTTGCTTTCGTCTGAAAAGAGGACTTTGGACCACTGTGCAACTGTCCAGTGCTTCTTTTCCTTAGCCCAAGTCAGACGCCTCTTCCGTTGGAGGGTGTCAATGACGGTCCTCTGGACAGCAGTCAGATCAGCAGTCTTCCCCATACTTGTGATTTAGTTTACTGAACCAAGCTGAGTGTTTTTCAAGGCTCAGGAAACCCTTGCAGGTGTTTCGAGTTAATTAGACGATTCAAGTGATTCGTTGAACACCCTACTAGTATACTTTTTCATGATATTCTAATATTTAGAGATAGGATATTTGAGTTTTCTTAAGCTGTATGCCATAATCAGCAATATTAAAATAATAAAAGGCTTGCAATATTTCAGTTGATTTGTAATGAATCCAGAATGTATGACATTTTTGTTTTTTTAATTGCATTACAGAAAATAAAGAACTTTATCACAATATTCTAATTTTCTGAGACAGTCCTGTATATATATATATTTTTTTAAATGTCTCGGGAGTAATGTGCAGTACCGGAGTCCACCAGAGAGGCAGCCGCTGCGGGACATTAGCCTGCGTACTGCGTAGCCTTCCCTGCCCTGAAGAAGAAGTGATCCTTCCTAGTGCCTGACGAGTTTTAAGCTAATAGCTTATAAAGTTATGGATATTAGAAAGTTATTTTCATCGAAGCAGGCGCCACAAGCTGTAGCAGCAGCAGTATCAGCAGCTGACAACAATGTCATCACCAGCAGTGAAGAAATGGATGATGTTTCATGTTTGTGAATCTAATGGTGATATCTGCACTCTGGCTGACTGAATAAGAAGTGAAAAAGAGTTATGTAACGTTAATGTTATAGCTAGTAAACATGGAATAACCACACTAAGTATACCCTTATATGTTAGTATGTATACAGAACATGACTAAAAATGATTCTAAGATGTAATGTTAACCCTTCATACCTCAGTCTACTTTTAAGACACTAAAATAACGTATTCCAATTTTTATTTTGTTTTCGCGCGTGGAATTATACCGGCTCTCGTTTCAGTACACATAACCACGGAACCGACAGGCGACAGTCAGAAACGTGACTCTTACACTCTTCACGTCACAAACAAAGATGGTGGATGAGAATAGATCTATAAAACGATAAGCAATGTGCCAGAATCAAGGTGAGACTATCCGCATCCTTTAAAACTCTGCGCACATTCGTTTCACCGAAATGAGTAAACGACTGTATTTGAGTGAGTTAAGGCATTTGCTTCATTAAAGGATATTAATGAATAAGTATTCTCCAGTGCCTTTTGTCCGCTTTAAGGTATTATTAAGGTAGGGTTAATGTTGCTCTCAAAGTACACCAGATTGATGCTTTTAACTTCAATATTTTAAAATAAATCTTCCCGGGGGAGCATGCCCCCGGACCAGTGGTGTAGTCTACGTGATACGCAGGTATACGCCGTATACCCACTAGAAAATGCCAGTGATTTCCGTATGCCCTCTTAAAAATGAGCGATGATACGTAACAACATCATTTTGTGACTTCGCTTTCACGCTTTCGCCCCCTTCTGTGTTAATACTTTTGGACGTCTGGGGCTTCCGTCGCCTTTGGCCTGTTGCTAAGCAACAGCAACACACTTTGTTCGGCTCTGACAAACCCCACGTTTCTCTAACGTTATCAGAATTTGATCCTTCCATCATTCAAGTTCGCGGAGCGCTAAACAGGAAGCAAACATGAAACGAAAACAGACGAAAATATTTTAATGTTTTCCGAAGTTTTCCCCTATTACCACTACAGAAGAAGAGCCAGGTCAGGCGGCTGTCCTAAAGGTGACAGAGAACGAGCCCGGCGCTACCGCAAATTTACCCGGTAAGTGGAATTAGCATGGTTATCATTAACGTAACAGTAGCTGGAATGTAAGAACAGGCATCCTTGGTTAGAGTGGAGGGATAGAAAGTTAGGTAAATGTCAGCAGACATGCAAAGGAAAGCTGATCTAAACAACAGAAATTCATAAAGTCAATGACTATGCAAAGGAGAGATAATTCATGGTCATGTTAAAAGTGCATTTAAAACATTTGCACCATTATATTACTATATGTTAGTTATCAGTAGTTGTCAAATAATTAGCTATTGAAAAAGTGGAAGATTTTTCTCCTTTTATCTGCTTTTCATGCATTTGTTAGCCATGATGTAAATATTGTAAGCAGTTTATTAAATACTTTTGAGTAAATCTTGGCTCTTTTCTGCAGATATTATTGGTAAAAACGTGTATTATGCTAATTAGTCATGGTTTTGTTTATTTCCAGGCTGTGCTCTTTGCAGTGCTACAAAATCAACAGATGTCCTCACAGAACAACGAGTGTCTATGTCTGAGGAGTGGGTGCACTTTAAGATCCAGTCCTCAGATTCAAGCAGATCAACATCTCTGGCCTCTTTGAGAAACAAGATTAGACGACATGAGACGTCCAGAGCACACAAAATAGCCCAGGACCTCACGGAGAAGGGTGGACAGGATTTAGTTGGAAATTTGGTGAGAGCTGTGTCAGAGACAGTGTTTGCAGTAGGCCATATTGAGATTTTGATAAAAATGTCGATTAATTGTTCAACCCTAGAAGATAAGTGGGCTTTTTCCATCATTGTTCATTCTTTTATTTTTTTATTGTTAATGTCTCTGGCAGTTAAAAGTCACATAAAAATGCTTATAATACATTGACATGTTGATAACACATAACCAGTCTCAAGACTAGTCTATGCATTACTAAGTGTGATGGTGTTCATGAGGTGTTGCTTCGAGACAGGATGAATACAATTATTACAGTATACCCACTACAAAAAAGTAGACTACACCACTGCCCCGGACCCCCCTAGAGGAGGCGACGACCCCCTAAAGGATGTTCAGTCCACCCCCCACTTGTAAAAAAATAGCACTTTGATGTTATCACCCTGTGATTAGTACTCAAGCTCTGTGATTGGTTGACCTCCGACTGTATTCCATATGAAAAAAAGATTCGGAAAAGATAAAATAATACTTTATTCAGCAGTGCTTGCTTTTACTCTTTGAAAGTCATCACATTACATTACATGTTACTTTACATGTTACTTGTTAGACGCTTTTATCCAAAGCGACTTACATTCTCAATACTGTGGACAATCACCACAGGAGCAATTTGGGATGAAGTGTCTTGCCCAGGGACGCAACGACATGCTGACTGCAGTGGGGTTTGAACCTGTGACCACCCGATCCGAACACCAACGCACTAGTCCACTACGCCTCACGCCTCACATAAATGCATTGTAATAAATGGTTCGGCTGCATTAAATATTACACATCTGCCTTAGTTCTTTATTTATCTACAGAGATTGGGCCTCAGAATAGACCGGAAACTATTCTTTTACAATTCTGTTTTAATTTCACAATAAAGTTAACATTTTGTTTGATATTATAATTGTTTATTAACTAGACCGCTGGGTCATGTTAAGACCATCTTTTTTGTGTTGCTGTGGGTTTTTCCCATTGCTTTTGTGTTATATCAAAACAATATATGAGTGGATGACAAAATATATCCGTCGTAAACTAAACCAGAAACAGCAGTATAAGTTATTGTGTTAACACTGTAAACTTGACAGTTTTTTAACCTGCAACACCTAGTTGTTAAAGCACATGATTACACGTTTAGAGTAACTGCAATGCAGGTAGATTGTGTTGCTTTTTAATGACTGTTTTTAAATGCTTTTTTCTTAATGTCTTTCATTTTTGTAAAGCACTTTGAATTGCCTTGTGTTGAAAGGTGCTATATAAATAAACGTGCCTTGCCTTGCCTAAGGTCTGCTGCATGTTTTGTTGAATGTGTTATATTTGATGAAAACATTTAAACATTAAGAGTATATAGGGGGAAAGTAGAAGGTCAATGATAGAAATATAGAATAGAAAATATCAAGAAGATACTGTAAATTATATCTAGAATAAAACAGTTTAGTGCCGGATGTACAAAGATATTAATAGGAGGATGTGCAAAACGGACAAACTAATATAATATATAATAGGGGTGTAACGGCATACATACCGTAACGAAATTATTCGGTTCGGGCCCTTCGGTTCGGTACACGTGTGTACGGAAGTGTACCGAACGAATATAACGTTAAACGTAAAAAATTGAGAACGTGAACAACTTTCTGGAAGTAATCTCAGGTTCTGCGTCGCAGCATTCAGAGTAATTTGCTCACATTGGGTTCAACGCGTCATAGAGCGACCAAGTCATTTCATTGGACGAGAGGCATACTATGAGAGCTGGTCACAGGGATGCGTTCAAATGTAGTCAGTAATTTGAGGAAATGGCGAACGCAGATAAAGTTGAGCTCGAAAATACTCCAGCATCATTGAAGTCTCCGGTTTGGGAACATTTTGGTTTCGCAGTTAAGTACAAGGATGACGGTGGACCGAACCGAACCGAAGCTGTTTGTCGGCATTGTTCAACTAAAATTGGTTACGCGGCTGGCAATACATCAAACTTGCACACTCATTTGAAAAGGCACCACCCGAACGTGAATATCACCGGTACCAAAAGAAAAAAGACTGAAGTGCAAACCCAACTCCCACTAGCATTTAAGCCTCCAACACTCGCAAAAAGTTCAGACCGAGCCAAAAGCTATTACAAACGCCAAATATCCTTATGTTGCCATGTTAGCAAAGCGCTACCTGGCTGTATCTGCTACCTCTGTCCCTAGCGAGAGGGTGTTCTCCACAGCAGGAGACATTGTTAGTGCCAGCAGATCTGCCCTTTCGGCAAGCAATGTGGACAAGTTCATTTTTCTTTAAAAAAACATGAAAATACAATGACAAGCAAGTCCTAATGTCAAACTGGCTGCTTAGGTACTAGTACAGTACAGTTCAAATACAAATTATTTCAGTTCATCGAAATGCTGCACCTTAATGTTTATTTTATTATATTTTGTATTTATTTGAGTGAATATTCACAGTTTAATAATAATTAAAAACCCAAAACTAATAGTTTATGTTTTGTGAATACTAGTACAGTACAGTTCAAATACAGATTATTTCAGTTCATCGAAATGCTGCACCTTAATGTTTATTTTATTATATTTTGTATTTATTTGAGTGAATACATTATTCACAGTTTAATAATAATAAAAATATATATATATATTTTATGTTTTGTGATAATTTTTTCTGCTGTACCGAAAACGTACCGAACCGTGACCTAAAAACCGAGGTACGTACCGAACCGAAATGTTTGTGAACCGTTACACCCCTAATATATAATAATACTTAGGTATAATACATAGGTTAAGGTCTTCTTTTAAATAAGCAAAAAGCTTTGGGGGTATCTACAGATAAATATTAAGCCTGACAAAGTACTTAACGTCTAATATAATGCATTGTTTGTTTTGGGAATTGACAATCAACTTTCCTGCAATGTTAACTATGTTCAAGGCAAGGCAAGTTTATTTATATAGCACCTTTGAACACAAGGCAATTCAAAGTGCTTTACAAAAAGATAGATATTAAGAAAATGGACTTTAAAAACAGTAATTAAAAAGCAAAGATAATAAAATAAACATTAAAAGAAAAAAAAGGGGACCTGCATGTTTCTGGTAGTTTGTTCCAGATATTTGGAGCATAATAACTGAATGCTGCTTCTCCATGTTTAGTTCTGATCTGGATGGTTCATAATTTAGCAGTAGGTCAGAAATGTATTTTGGGCCTAAACCATTCAAAGCTTTATAAACCAGCAGCAGTATTTTGAAATCAATTCTTTGACACACAGGAAGCCAGTGTAAAGACTTCAGAACTGGAGTGATTTGATCCACTTTCTTAGTGTTAGTGAGGACTCGAGCAGCGGCGTTCTGAATTAGCTGCAGCTTTTGAAGCACTTATTTTAACTGATATTATACATATTAATTATACTCTTATAAGATGTATTTAGATAGTATAAGAAATGTGCAGAATATGACAGTTTAATGGTGAACACTAGGGATGTGCATCTCCATCACTGATGCCGATACGATGCGCATCTCGATACGCTGCCAACGATACGATACATTAATGATACCTTTGAAACACCAGGCGATGTGATACGATTCACCCCTGTTGCGATACAGTTCGATATGATTTGATTCAACATTATGTGATACGGGCGATACGATGTGATTCAACACGATGCAAAGTAATGATACAATTCAATATGGTACGACGGAGGATTTTTGTTTTATTCCTCATATGCAGCAAATCATAAATTAACACAAAAGTGCTTTACATATGTGGTTCTCTCTACTAGTACTGCACATCCCATCATGCTATTCCTTTTTTACCTTTAACAAAACAAACACTTGGACCTTTCACAAACTGGCCTTTTCACAAGTGTAGTAGTGTTCTCTGTCTCCAGAGTACAGCACAATTGTATAACACCTCACAGTTAAACAATTTAAGGATGCATTGCCCATGATTAACAATGTGCAAATAACAACTACCATAGTGCAATGCCCATACAGCTGCCAGCCTGATGTGCTTAACACTCATTCATAGGCTAACTCACCAGTGAGCAGAACGCAGTGGTTTCTATATGAACAATAAAAAATACAAATAACCTTTCACAAACAGCTCTATCATAACTGCTTACAGTAAGGAAGACATTTAAACTATTATTGGCAGTCACAGGCTGCTGTAAACTAAACACCACTCTCTCTGACATAACACCTCACTGAGTGATTTCACTCATATGTCTAACTTTCAGGTTTCTCTTTTCAGCCGCAGACCCCATGTCGCCTCTTTATTAGCGTCGCTAAGTACCTTGTACTACTTGTGTACTTTAAAGCGGCACAGCCTCGTTTACAATTTGAGAGCGATTTTTCAAGTTGTCCGTCTTTCTGGAAAATTCGAAGTGCTGCCAAACGTTTGACTTGTAGGTATTTTTCGGTGCACTGTGTTTCTCTTTCTCCTCGACTTCCATGTGTGTTGATAACTGAGACTCTCGGCCTCCGTAGTGCGAAGCAAAGATCAAAGAGTGTCTCTGCTGAGTGCTGACAGGATGAGAGGATATTATATGAATGAATCGTTTTTTTACCCGATGCAAAGACGCTACAATCGATGCATCACGAGTTCCACCCAAACTTAGCCGATGTGCACTCTTTCAACCGGTGCACTCGCATCTTGAACATTTATGCCGCTGCACCGATGCGAATCGGTGAGTCTTAACATCCCTAATGTCTTGTAATGCACTGTTGAGGAACCTGTGACCCAAGTAGAATAACAAAGTAACAATACATTGCGTGTTTTACATGCTGCTGTAACAAAATGTTTTCCCAACTTGGGATCAATAAAGTATATCTTATCTTAAGGTGATCGATGGCTACTGCCATATTTGCTAAATGTGCCTCTGAACCTTGACAAGTGCATGTTTCAAGGCTTATCAATTAACAACAAGAGGGGTAACAGACATAAGAACAGCTATTAAATAAAACTCTTCTGACCTGAGCTGTCATGTGGGTATATAAATGCTGTCAATTATAGACGCAAGCAATTTTCCCCCATTTATAAATGATATTTTTTTAATGTGAGCACCAATGTGGTTCCCATCCCCTAAACCTCCAGGGGTGTACACAGTTTAATCCTGGCAACTTCTAATTATGGGAAATACAAAAACGTCTTTTAAAACTGCAATTCCCAGTAGAGGCGCGCCATAGAACATGTTGCTAAAACACACAAATAGCCAGCATGTGTAGTTCTTGGGGGCGGGGGTGGACTTGTTCGAATCCTGTTTTGGATAGTCTGCCGTGGCTCCATTCCATTTCAAAGTGCTGTTTGACGCTCGGCGTAACCTTGGCGCACTGCCACTCCAACATCCAATCACAGAGCTTGAGGACTAATCAAGGGTTATGTCAAGCAAAGCGGACTGGTATCTTCCCAAACGATAGCTGAGGATTATGGGTAGTGTAGTGTCTTCGGCCAACCTAAACTCAGAAAAAACGATTTGTTTCTCCGAATCGAAGGGGAAAAACACAAAGGCATTGTACACAATTTAACAGGTATAATCTGGTGTTTTTCAGTTGATGAGTAATGCAGATATCACTGTAAAATCAATCGACATTAGAGAGAATACAGGGTTCAATAAGGGGAATACTTACTTCCGGGTGTAAAATTCTCCGTTATCCAATGGGAATGGACGCTCACATTGCCTTTAACTGCCGCCGATGGGAATACATTGCAATCAGTTGAAAGCTCTTTGCGTCCATTTATGAAGCTGAAGGAGATTCGGAGTGTCACAACTGCACGCCAAAGCACCCTGACCATCAGGGAGTGAGACTGTGTTGCCCCAACAGCTCCTGAGTTCAGTGGTAAAGCTCCCAAAAATTGCCTGGGTTGCGGTCGAATTGTCTAAAAATCAGCTCCTATCGTCTATTCCTATCCACTATTCCTTGACTTCTTTGTGACACGTCACGGGGTTAAGGAATAGTGGATAGGATAATTAAAAAAGACTTAGGAAAAGAGACTGCGGTGCTTTGAGAATCCGACTGCACTTACACTATCAGACGTATTTATGATGCGCTAGCGGACGTGATAAATGTGCGTCTGCTGCTGTGGGGAAACTACAGTTTTCTATACAGCGAACTACATGGATGTATAATAAGATCGGCGGATGTCACGGAGGTGATCTCTGGGCCCATAGATCTCGGCCTCCGTTACGGATTGTATAGCTTCATTGTGGTTGATTGTGTTCACCTGGTGCCCTATGTTGTCTCCTCCCCCCTCACCTGTTTCTTGTTGATTGATTAATGTGTGTATTTAGGCTCTGTTTTCCCTGTCAGTGGGCAGGTAGTGTGTGTGAGATCCTTGTGGTGGCTGGTGACTGTGTTCACGTGGGCAGCAGATTGAGGCTGTGTCATATGTTTATGATTTAATAAATGCCCACACCGGGTTATATTTGGACGTTCTGCCTCTGCCTCCTTGCTTGGTCGGGCCGCTCAATGGTCAGCTTAACAGCGGACTACTGCAATCTAGATACTATGCACCGTGCTCTTATGGTGTTGTTTTATGCTTTATGAACGTGAACAACAGAGAAACAAATATTTTTCGTGACCAAGGTTGGAATTTAAATAAAAAGTTAAGTGAAACTTATGCTCGTCAACCTCACTTATGCTCGTCAACCTCACCCCTCATCCACATTAATACAAATGATCCCAATATGTATGATTGTATTTTAAAGATCTTAAAATAAACGTGTTAGTCCTTAACATCTATCACTGTGTATATTACCATTCAAAGCATCTTTTAAAAGTTTAAGAAACCCCACATAGCTGACTGAGCTGAGTAAACACTATGAAATGTTGACTTTATTTGATAATTTCATTAAAAAACTAACGTTCATATTTCTCCTTTTGATTGTTATAGTGTTGATTGTTCAAAACAAAGCACTTTGGCAAGTTACCACATAAGTTGTAAAATGCTAAACTGACAATTCGACCGCAGCCCTGGGCCCTTTCTCATTTAACTAATTCCCCTCCTCGACTCCTATCCTCGTGTCTTACTGCCGCCCACAAGAGATGCGAGCAGAGGAGTCGAGGAGGGGAACCAAGGAGAGAGGAGTGGAAGCAGCAAGCGGTTAGTGAAATGAGAAATCCCCTCCTCTGAGCAGTCATTTTCTCTGGCAATCTGTAGGATTGTGTTTACCTTTTCCCCTGTCCTGCTACAACTTAACTAATGGATGTACATCTTTATTGGTTTTAATCTGCAGCATACTGCTTCGTACGTAGCTTCTAACCTGAAGGTATCTGAAAAAGTGTGAATACGGTAACTTGTATTTTTAGGAGTTTTTAAAGAAACTACGCCGTCATCATTGATATACTGTCCAAAGAAAATTAAGTCTTTATGCTTCCAGTGATAAACTGTTTTGTTGGCAGAATAAATATTTATGACAGTTTATTTTTTTAATATGCTGTCCCGTTTATTTCCTTTCTCCAATCTCCTCTTTTGCTGTCTTTGCTTTCCTCCCCTCCTCTTAGGTTATACCCCCGCCATGCCAGCGCCATGAACAATCTGGGCACTCTGACCCGTGACCCAGAGGAGGCTGAGCGCTACTACAGGAAGGCACTGGCCACTAACCCTCAGCATAACCGAGCTCTGTTTAACCTGGGGAACCTCCTCAAGTAAGACATGCTCAGACTCCGGAAACACAAACAGAGCGGCCATTGAAGAAGACGGCTTACTAGCTCACTGCTAAGGTCCTGTTAAAGCAGCAAATTCTAAATTATTGCTCAAAGGAAATTCTAAGTTACTTATTTTCTTTTCACCCAAGAATGATCAATAATCGCAACAACAAAAGATAATCATAAATCATTCAGTTGACTCTTATAATTAATTGGGTTTTAACAAAAAATAAATGTGGTTCACTAGCAAGTGAAATCCAAATATGATTTGGCGAAGTCATAGTGCGAATATATTTTAGACAAAGTGTCAAATACCTAACAACTGACCACATGGTGGTGCTATTGAGTACATGCTTTAATATGTGTAGGCATATGTCCAGGGAGGACCTGTGTATGAGCAATGATTTCTTAAACATATCTAACACTTGCGATATTAGATATGTTTAATTTCACTGGAAATGTTTATCCTGGGGATAAAACACCCTTACAAGTATGTTTTAGTTGTGAGTGAGGGTCAGGTCTGGTATTACACATTACATAGACCCTTCAGAAAAACACGGGCAAAAATCCTTGATTATGCGGGCTAAAATCCTCGATTATGCGGGCTAAAATCCTTGATTATGCGGGCTAAAATCTTTATGTGATTTTATGCGGTGAAATTGCGAAATATGCGGAAAGTTGCGAAAAATAATAGATTTTTTTTTTAAATATAGGGCTGCCTTATTTATTCTCTCTCACACAAAACCTGCCACTAATGTTAAACCCCTTCCCTATTCAATTAAACACACACACACACACACACACACACACACACACACACACACACACACACACACACACACACACACACACACACACACACACACACACACACACACACACACACACACACACACACACACACACACACACTTCTCCGCCTCATTCTGTTTTCATTTACTCGTTCGTTATCTGACCAGCTTCAATCTTGTAGGCTATACTCACTTCGTTTCTTGTAGTCCTCGAAAGGGTTTTGAAGGTTGATGCCTCGGTGAAAGCATTTTCGGATGTTTGACTGAATCAAAGTGGGTCGTCACCGTCGGTTTTCTCTAAGACTTATGCTCCAACACACAGTTGCACGGGGAATAGTTTCCCCCCACTTTTGTGAAAGACATAGGGGTACTGCTTCCACACGTTCACTCTACGTTGTTGTTTACCTTCTGGGATGCGTGAGCTGATGACGTCACGTCATCATCATCACTACTTCACGTCAATACGAGTTAACTTTTTTTTCTCTCAACTTTGTGTGGAAAAATGCGGGGATTATGCGGCCTTTTGGTAAATATGCGGCCTTTTAAAAATCTGCGCCATTTTGCTGATTATGCGGTAAATTCTGCGATCGCAGGATCGCGTTTTTCTGGAGGGTCTAATTACAGTATATACAGTGGAGGAAATAAGTATTTGATCCCCTGCATATTTTGTAAGTTTGCCCACTTACAAATAAATGAATGGTCTATAATTGCAATGGTAGGTGTATATAAACATTGAGAGTAAGAATATCAAAAAGAAAATCCAGAAATTGACATTATATAAAAGATAAAAATGTATTTGCATTTAACTGTTGGAAATAAGTATTTGATCCCCTTGTAACAAACAAGGATTCTGGCTCCCGCAGACCGGTTAAATAAGTCCTCTTCCTTTAAAAAAGTACTCCTAATATCAACTTGTTACCTGTATTAAAGACACCTGTCCACCGAATCAACCAATCATATTCCAACCTCTCCACCATGGACAAGACCAAAGAGCTTTCTAAGGACCTCAGGGACAAGATAGTAGACCTGCACTAGGCTGGGATCGGCTACAAGACCATCAGAAAGCAGCTCGGTGAGGAGGAGACAACTGTTGGTGCCATTATTCAGAAAAGGAAGAAAGACCAAATGAGCATCATTCGCCCTCGGTCTGGGACTCCACACAAGATCTGGCCCCGTGGGGTATTGATGGCCATGAGAAAGGTGAAGGATCAGCCAAGAACTACACAGGAGGAACTTGTTAATGATCTCAAGGCAGCTGGGACCCCAAGAAAACTATTGGTAACACACTACACCACAATGGATCAAATCCTGCAGCACCTGAAGGCCCCCCTGCTCAAGAAGATCATAAACGGCCCGTCTGAATTTTGACAATGAACATCTGAATGATTCAGAGAAGGCTTGGTAGAAGGTGATGTGGTCAGATGAGACCTTCGAGATCTTTGGCATCAACCCGACACGCCCTGTTTCAGAGAGACGCTGACTATAACCCCAGAACACCATCCCCACCGTCAAGCATGGAGGTGGAAACATTATGACTTCCCTGCATCGAGGAGAGGATGTAGGGGCCGTAAAATCTTGGCCGATAGCCTCCTTCCCTCAGCCAGGACTCTGAACATGGGTCATGGAGGGGTCTTCCAGCAGGACAATGACCCTGAACATACGGCCAAGGCAACACAGGAGTGGCTAAAGAAGAAGCACCTATAGGTGATGGAGGGGCCTAGCCAGTCTCCGGACCTTAATCCCATAGAAAATCTGTGGAGGGAGCTGAGGCTTGGAGACGCCAAGCATCAGCCTCAAAACCTGAAGGTTTTAGAGAGGATCTTCAGAGAGGAGTGGACCAACATCCTTCCTGAGATGTTCACAAACCTGGAGACCAGCTACAAGAAGCGTCTGACCTCTGCGTCCAACAAGGGTTTCTCCACCAAGTACTAACACATGTTCTGCAAGGGGATCAAATACTTATTTCCCAAAGTTAAATGCAAATCAATTTTGATCTTTTATATAATGTACATTTCTGGATTTTCCTTTTGATATTTTTACCCTCACTGTTTATATAAACCTACCATTAAAATTACAGACTGTTAATTTCTGTGTAAGTGGGTAAACTTATTTCCTCCACTGTATATATATTATATGTATAGTTTACATACTACTACTGCATATATAAGAAAAATACGATGTGTTCCAGGTCACTTGGGAAGGAAGAAGAAGCTGAGGCTCTGCTGAAGGACTCCATACACTTCGGTCCACATTTTGCTGATGCTTACTCCAGTCTGGCTTCACTCTATGCTGAACAGGTGAAACATCACAAAGATATAAGGAGGACACTATAATAATCATAATAATAATAATCAAGCTTTATTTGCTTTTAACAATTATGCACGTAATACGAGAGAAACTGAAAATAAGAGTTAATAAAAGTCAGAGGTTAAAGATATAAGCACACATGGTACAATAGAAAACAAAGACCAATAAAGATGAAGGGGGATAGTGCTCAGTATGGCTGCTTTTTTTTAAAGTATGTTTTATGTTGTCTTTTAGGAGGCATGTTATAACTCAACACTGCTTCACAACTCCTGAATTACATTAAGATAAGATAGTACTTTATTGATCCCAATTTGGGAAATGTTTGTGTTGCAGCAGCATAAATAGACATGGCATTGTAAAATACAAATTAAAAGACATGAAATAAACAAGAAAGTAGAAAATATACATGTTGAACTTACAATTTAACAATAACAAGATATAAAGCAAGGTATTATATATACATAACTATGTGACAGATGAAATATTAAACTGAATATATAAATGTAAAATGTACAGTGTGATTTTATTCCAAGAGAACCTATGGACAAGAGAGTTCTCTGCCAGGCTGCCAGAGGTGATTTGGTTCACAGCAGTTATTGCATCTGTCCTTGTGACAGTGAAGCTGCAGCAGTCTGTTGGAAAAGGAGCTCTGCTGTCTGTCCAGCTGCAGGTGGAGAGGATGGGTGCGGTTATCCATCATGGACAACAGCCTGTTCAGTGTCCTCCTCTCCACCAGAGCTTCAAAAGTGTCCGGCTTGATGCTGATGACAGACCGAGCTTTCCTGATCAGTTTATTGATTCTGCTGGTGTCACCGGCTCTGATGCTTGTCACTCAGTAGCCGTTGCTGGATCGTGTTGAAAGCACTGGAGAAATCAAAAAAGGTGATTCTCACAGTGCAACCCGATCCATCCAGGGGGAGGTCGAGGAGGGGAATTAGAGAAATGAGAAAGGGCCCAAGTCTCCGTAAAACACATGACGCTGCACTCACGGTATTCCCACTGCGCCTTCGTCAGCACGCTGAGCTCGTCCATCTTATTCCCCTGCAGCCCCGCATTAGCCTCCGAAGCTCCTCCGGGATGTCATGCCTCGCTCCGGGCAGCAGCACGGGTCTACACAGCGCAATCAGCTGCTCACAGTAGTAAACAATGCCGTCACTCCTCTGTGCATGGCTCCGTCACAAAAAGGGAAAAAAGGAGAATGACCAGGAAACGTTTGAAACAAAACGTGGCCATAGTTAGGTACAAAACAAAAATAAATGTCCAAAGAAAAAAGTACAACTAAGAGAATAAAAGTAGTAAAAAGATAAAAAAAAATCTATAAAAACACAGGGAGCTGCAGCCACATGCACAGCACCTGTAGCTCTAGTGTTCTCTTGGTCTACTTCATTTCTGGTTTAATCTGTATTAATTGAATCTGCTTTCTTCCACAGAAACGCTTTGCTGAAGCCAAAGAAGTGTATATGGAGGGAATAGAGAAGTGTCCAGACAGCTCTGACCTGCATAATAACTACGGAGTGTTTCTGGTGGATACTGGTGAGTTAAATCCAATGGCTCTCTGGCTTCAGGGCTGGTTGGTATGGCTTCCATTAAAAACATTCCCAGTTTAAACCTTGACAAGAGAAAATAAAAAAGCTCATACTGTTCTGGAGATCATCACAAGGGGTTTGATCTGATGTAATCCTAACATAGTTCCTTAAGAATGTAAGCAGCCATTGACTTCAGTTACTTTCAGCACTCAAACTCAACCTGTAGCCAGAGAACTAAAACTTAAAAGCCTTAAAAGTACCTAAAGCAATCAGACAACAATCGGTTGGCTAACTCAATATTAAAGGTACAATGAGTATACATAATGTATAGATTAGTACAGAAATAGCTCAGGATATACCAAGAGGAGCTAGAGAAGAGGTGGAAGGGTTTGTCATGTTCAGCTCATTCAAATGAAATCGTTATATCTCTCACAGGCTCTGCCCTCTACTGGACTCTATGGGTACTACCTTATCATGCAAGCATTCACCTACTGAGATTTCTATAGACGTAGCCGGCCCCGGGGCGGGCCTACCTGAATACGCGTGCATCTCACCTCCGTATAAAAGGAGGCCTCGCCTCCTGACCATCATCCCTTTCTCTTCAGCGAGCAGAAGTGACACTGAGCTGTGAGACGTATGAGAGAAAGCAGAGAAACAGTTATTGAAAGAATGGAACCACTCCTGGAACTCCGAACCTGTCAGTTGTACCCTGGCCTGATTGCAGACGCTGACCCACACCGCCGGTGCTTCCAGTGCCTGGGGCCGAACCATGCCGAGCAGGGCCTGGGCCAGACGCTGGCCTGCATTGCCTGTCGCTCGATTCTGCAGCTAAACCGCCGGCATCGTGTAGAGCACTTCCGGAGGAAGCTCGGCCCGCAGGTACAGTTGGATAATCCGGACCTCGAGGTGGTCGACATGGACGATCTGGACGACGTGCCGTTTGAGTTCACCCTCCCGAGGAACCGGGTGGTCGACTTCGCAGAAGGGGAGGATGACGAGGACGCCTCGTTATCCGACACCTTCGGTTCCGGTGGCCAGGAGGGTCCAGCACTCAGGTCTGCGCAAGTCTGACACACACCGCTGCAGTGCAGACTCTCTGCACGGAGGAGCCGCGGAGGAGCCGCGGAGGAGCAGCGGAGTCCGGGTGATGCTGCTCCTCCGAGGAAGAGACACGCATTCACTAAGCCAACAAAAACTATATCCGGTCACAGAGATCTGCTATTTTAAAGTAAAGTCAATGCATATCGACCCTAAATATAGTCTATATTAACCTATTAAACCCTGAGCCTGTTTTTCAGGTTTCAGGCTCGAAAATGACATTCCCAGAACAAATGACCATATCTTCCCTTCTAAAAGGGTTAAATTAATAATATTTTTTCTCAAAGTAATGATAAACCTGTCAGTTGGATGTAGAAAAGTCAGATTCAATATAGATGTTTTTTATTTTAAAGAAAATTCAGATTGAACATGGTAAAAAACTGTAAATTATAGTGTCGGTCCAAAATATATTTTGTACTTATAGTGAAAACTAACCTTGGATGATGGGTTAGTAGACTAAAAGCTTTAGGAATCCAAATTACAACATATAATAAGTACCCTGTATCAAGCTTGATGCAAAACAGGTGATATTTGACATTTTTAGACAGATTTAGCAAAAAAAAAACCTCTTCTGGCGCCATTTGGGTGGATTTTTCATACCTCTGGCTCCCCCTCCTGGATTTTGACAGGTGACATCTCTTTCTAACCGTCAGAGCCAATGGAATCGAGGGGAACTCCCACATAGTCCTTATTTGGTCATGTGTGTGTATTATACTGCCGCATAGCCAAGACCGGAAGCAGCAACCACTCTGGTGGATGCACAGCTGCCCTTAGACGCACTGAACAGCTGTTTCTGTGCTTCGGGGGCGGGGTGACTGGGAAAGTTCTGTCCATGAAACGCCTGGCAGGCTGGCTCTGCACACGCCTACGAACAAGCAGGGAGAGCCTGCCCCGTAGGGGTCGGGTCCGTGCGCACTCCACTCGGGCTGTGGCTGCATCAACAGCTTTATTCAACGTGTGAGTGTGGAGAATATATGTACGGCGGCGTCTTGGTCAACGCCAGGCCCCTTCATAAAGTTTTATCTCTTGGATATGTCTGGCTCTTTCTCCGCGTCTGTGCTTGCTGGGGCAACACAGGACTGTTGAGGGGGGGGGGGGGGGGGGCGGGGGACTGTGGGGCGTAAATGCGCCCGGGCAAGTAACAAAGCGAATGGTATCCTAGCAATGATCCGCAGATCAGACACTTATTTGGACTCTGACATAGTACGTCATTTATACATCCCTCTTGTACGGCCACTCCTCGAGTATGGGAATGCTGCTTGGTCCCCCATGTACAAAAAGGATGCTGAGCTCATCGAGAAAATACAGAGACGGGCAACTAAGCTGGTACTAAAGGACCTACCATATCAAGAACGACTGCAAAGTCTTAAGATCCCGAGTATGTATTATAGAAGGGCGAGGGAAGTTGTGATCGAAGTTTTCAAATATCTCCACAACATCTACAAAACATCATGCCCACTACAACAGGATTATAACACCAGGACTCGTGGACACTGCCTCAAGTTGAAGAAACAGTACTCAAGAGACTGCCTATCCGCCGCAACTTTTTCAGCATGCGTGTGGTTGACTTGTGGAATGATCTGCCAGAAAGCGTTGTCACATCCAAGACGGTTAACTGTCTCAAGTCCCGCCTCGACCATTACTGGTCAAACATCACCTTCACTTTGGACTATGTGACTGTTGCCAGCATCCATAGTATATAAAGAACAGTGATCCTTAGGCCTATTACAGCCGTATCTGATTGATTGATTGATTGATTGATTGATTGATTGATTGATTGATTGAAAATGTAGATTCGTATGCATATGACGGACCACAATCTTAATTAATTAATTGACCATAATTATGAGTCTGCTAGGCGTCCAAGAGACCAGGAGCAGCCAAGGATTAGAAAAAATAAAGGCCATCGGAGAGAAATGGAGCTGTGGTGTGAGGAGAACCAGTGGAGAACAGGGCAGCTGTCTTGGTGAGTGACCGGCGTTAGCTACAGTTAATGTTAGCTAACGTCGGTCACATCACAACATTGTAAAGTTAGCTATCATATATCAGGCTATAACTAAAGTAGTATTGATAATATAGTAACGTTACTGGCAGGACTGTTGATACTGATCCTCCATAACAGAAACTAATGTGCAAGTATCAGCCGTATCTCGCGTTACCTAATGCACCTCCACAATACGTCTTACGGAGCTGTGTACCGGAGGGAAGAGAGAGAGGAGCGAAGGGGGGGAGAGAGATGTAATACGGTTTCCTGATAAACGATTTGTATGATAGGTGCTTGTGTGGGAAATGCCAGCCCATGGCCTCAGCTGTGGAGATTATGTGCTGCAGGGAGGTGGATGCACCTCGCACAACGCACCCAGGAACAAAGGCTAGCTCCGGTCCTTTTCCTGTTAGGCAAACTGTGGACTCGATGTCCTGACAGGCTGGAGTTTTTGCAACCTGCACAAACACAAGCTCACAATGATTAAAAATTGTGAAATGCAATGTAAAATTACCGAAAAAATACCAGCTCACTAAATCACAACCGCTCAAACCAACTTCAATCTACTAACGCGGATTGGGCAGAGAAGGAGTCCGAGAAAGTTGCTCCCTTATGTGTGACGTTAAAAAAAAGATTTTTGTAGCAGAGCTCAAAACGGCTCCTCTCCCTCTGAATTCCTGCCCTTATGTCTCGTAAAACATATGAAATCCCACATTAACTTTTTAATTGTAATTTTCAGGCAAGGTTAAGCATACATGTAGTAAAAAAAAAAACCTGCAAGTTGCTCTTTAACATCCTATGCAAGGTCATAATACACATGCCATTCAGCTGTATGACAGAATGGAAGTCTTTCTCAAAAACATCTGAAGATGGATGGAGCATGTTGGGGAGGGAATATTTTCCATGTTTCCATCAGTGAGTGAGCTGGGCGTTTCTGCTTTCCTCTCGCCCCCCGATACAGGTGCAATTATTGCGCACTTGGAGGCACTCGAGGGACAATTTAGGAAATACTTTTCTGAATCTGTCTCCTGGCGCATGGACAAGACATGGATCCAGTTTCCATTCAGAGACACACAGCAGACGGCACACGCCAGACAGTGACAGAGGAGGATCAGCTCATCGAGCAATCCACTGACAGTACGTTCAGAAACATATATGAAACCACTCACCAAGTTCTGGATCTCTTGCCAGAAAAACTTTCCACCATTGGCAGCAAAAGCTATGATGAGCCTTCTGCCCTTTGCAAAAACATATTTTTTCAAAAGTGGAATTTCCTCACTCACCTACCTGAACAACAAATACAGGTCCAGACTGCAGCCTGAGGCTGATATGACCCTCTGCCCCACAACCTCCATCCGTCCAAGGTTGGATAAGCTATGTGCTACTCATCAGGGTCAGACATCTCACTAATGTGGGAGTATTTGTGCCATCCACAGATGACTTGGGGATTCACTGTCCCTTCCACATGTATGTTTAAAATAAAAACATGACCCATGCATATGTTTAAAACATAAACATGAATTTATGAACCTGTGTATTAATTGAATAGCTTAGTATTGAATGCACAATAATAGTAACTACCGGTATGTTTATACATGGCACTAGGCCCAGTTTAATATAAACACAATTGGATACAATAGATATAGTAGGGGGTCCCTGTTCCTTCTCCCGATCAATTTGGGGGTCCTTGGCCTGAAAAACGTTGAAGACCAGTATAGAGGAATGTTAAAGGCCCAGTGAAGTGCATGTTTTTGCACCAAAATGAAATGGCAGTTTCATTCCTTACATATCATTGTGCCTGTTCATGGCTAAAATAATTTTTAATAATTCATAATTAATGAATGAATGAATTATTAATTTTGCCGTCTGAGCCTAACGGAAGTTGCAGACGATAGTGGCTGTGACGTCACAAGATGTACCCAGTTGCGATTGTAAACATGGCGGAGACTCTGGAAAGTGATACTAGTGTGAGAGAAATGATTGATTTGGACAGCTTTTCGGACAGGATAGATGAGGAAAGTGATCAATCTGGTGCACTTTGAGGGCAACATTAAGAGATTTATGGATACAGCTCTCAACACTCATATGAAACATATATTTCAATAATCAAAAAACATTGGAAGGATTTCTTAACCTATTTTATACAACTAATATTACATAGATGGAAATATTTGTTTACATAGATGAACAAACCCACTGAGATAACTTAGGCTACAGTTTACCTCCCTGAGCTGACGTTATCTCTCTCAGTCCCACAGGAGAGCACTCTCCCTCTCCTTATTGTTGAAACAGCTAATCTCCGTTAGCTCCGAGCTAGCACCAGATGCTAACAACAACCCTGTAACTCTGTCAGTCTCTCTTTCTCTCTCTCTCTCGAATCGACCACTGGCCTTTATTTATCATGATCAATCAAATAATCTACGAAACAATGACACCAGCCAGGCTCACCTTCATCTTTTGGGAACAGAAACATCGCCACTTCGGCAGACTTGACATTACTACAGCCAGCGGCAATGCATCGTTTCCCCTGTGTTTTTCATCCCTCTTTCTTCACTGTCGCCTCCATTGTCAGGTTTTCTCGATTGGCAATCACTTCCAGTCGACTCCGACACACTTTCCAGGAAAATACTAGCTCAAAAACGTTGAGAAATTCGACTTTGAAAAAGAGAAAAAACGAACGGTGGTGAATGTAAACAGTGCAGCGGCGTCCATCTCGTGACGTCACGCAGTAGATCGCAAGCCACGCCCACGAAGGCGAAGGTCGACTGCAGATTTCCCCGGAAAATTCAAAACTCGTCAAATTTGTTGCTATTCCAACATTTTTTGATATGGGTTCCAATGGACAATTTTGGTCATTACTATACGTATTAGCATAACAGATCATGCACAGGTGCACACTTCACTGGGCCTTTAAGCCCTCCCACTATTTTCCAAGAGGGTGTTGCCAGATTTTCAATTTCAGGTTTTAACCAGAAGATGGCGCTTCATTCACAAATACAGAAAGACAAGTTTCATGGACTTTCAGTTGTGTTTTGAAGAGCATTTGAACACATCAATATTTTAGATCAACTAAAGTATATCTAATCTTGTAATTCAATAATATATAGTCTTTATATATTAAATAATCATAATGTAAATGTTTACATTACACTTCTTTATTTGTTATGCTCATACTTTAACCTTTACAATCGTTTGCTTTAATATGAAGTATATTTTTGTGTTTGCTTCCTCCTGCTCCCTTTCGGACACATACTGTATGATTTATTATTATTATTAATATGAAGATATTATTAAGATAAGATAAGATGTGCTGTCCCACGGTAATTCAGAAGGCTCACAGGTCACATTCCAACCATTATTTAAAACAATAGGTGCTTTCACACCGTCTTCAGTTTGATTTGTATAGAGGGAGCTCTGTCAGTTTTCAAATTACCCATTTGCTTTCGGGGAGCCCTATTTTTCAGAGCACATCCTGCTACTAAATATGTCACACGCACGCTCTGTTGACTGGTGCAGCAGCGTGGATGCGATCAATTGCTATAAAAACACTCTTCTACTAATAGAGACGGTGTCACTATGCCGGCGGATGTGGCCGTTGTTGAAGCCTCTTCAGGCTCCGCATCGGCAGGCCTCTCCCTCGGTGTGGAGCTGTCAAGCTCTACCCTAACGCCGCTTACAGCCGGCCAACTAAAAGTTGTTTTCCGTTCACGTTGTCATTTTTAGACTCCTTCGCTTCTTTGCTTGTGAATCCCTCTATACACGTTTTGCCATATTTTGTTATTACACAGCCAGAGTTAAAAAAATATCAATATGAACATTTCAAATACCGCGCCGGCATCACCGCCATAACCATAGCAACGTAAGTAAGAATGCAGCGCCGCCACGTACAGATGGCAACAGCCAGACATATTCACAAATATAAAACAAATATTCAGAAACTGTAATGAACAATAACTATTATTTATTTCAAGAAATGTTATTTACAGAAACTCAACATTTCTAATCTGTGTGACACAAATATGCACAATTGTTTTGGGCTCCCCCTATTTATCTCAAAGTCAACCTTTAGGAGCTCCCTCCCTCTTCGGGGGAGCCAAGCCGTCAGATTTCATTTAAAAAACAGATCTGATTTTAAGACTATTTCTGCGCTCATAAAGAATGATAAGAATAAGAATAATGCGTATTGAACTGGTTTAATTAATTAGTGAGTTTATTTAACACTAGAACCGCCAATCGGGTCAATTTCTGTGATGTGTGTTGTGTGTGTGCAATGTAACTTTTTTTCAATAAAATATTAAAGTCTCCCAGTCCGTGACTTTTCCTGAAAGTGTGTTATGTAGCACCCTATATTGTTAAAAATTGCATTCTAATAGCGGGATTCGATGGGTTTAGGTAGGCCTATACAAAAACCTCTGGCGGTTCTAGTGTTAAGGTAATTAGGTACAGTCAGAGGCGCGGGAAGGTATTTTGAGTGGGGGTGCTGAGGTGCTGGACTCCAGTGAACACTATTACGGGCACTATAGAGCACGCACAAAAAAACTCCCCACACGCAAACACACAGTAAACCCGCGACTGTTACAATGAAGGCTCGATAATCAGCTCACGGCATATAGGCAGGGGTAAAGTGCTATTTTTTACGAGTGGGGAGCGGACCTCACCTCCTCTAGGGGGGTCCGGGGGGATGCTCCCCCGGGAAGATTTTTTTTAAATATTGAAGTTAAAAGCATCAATCTGGTGCACTTTCAGAGCAACATTAAGAGATCTATGGATACTCTCAACACCCAGATGAAACACAACTGTAAGCAGATGTTCTTTTTCTTTATGGATATTTTACAAATCACTCCCCTTTCAAACTGTATTCTTGTTTTACTGCCATATAGTATTTCATAATTGTTTTTCCTTTATTCTCTTATTTTTTTTATAACTATAATGATCATTTGAAGGTGTGCCGCGGAAATAATCTTTTTAATAATTTTTGACCAAACTGTTTGAGACCCACTGAGATAACTTAGACTAAAGTTAACTATCTAAACACTCAGAGAGTCCTTTAGCTCACCTGAGCCTCTCAGTCTGAGAGGAGAGCTCTCCTCCAGCTTGTTGTGGAACAAACAGCTCCGTATGTCCGTTAGTGCAGCTAGCTAACCAGATGCTAACAACACGGTCCCTGCTGCTGGCACCGGTCCCTCTCTCTCTCCCCCTCTCTCACACACACTAGATGCGCTAATCCGCACACACACAGAGCCGCGAGCTTGAATGACACAAGCACACTTTTATTTCCATCATGCCTCTGTTGCATTCACTGAACACGGGAAATTACAGTCCTGCCGTCCGTGTCTTGATGAGGTTCACGTAAAGCACGGTTAATGTATTATATTATTGAGGTAGAATTGTCCGGGGCTACAGAAAAAACATTCGGGGCAGGCCAAAATATCATTTTACCAACAATGTGGAATTTATTGGCTACATATTACACAGATTATGCACAGCGGGAGCAGCAATAACCGTCAAATAATAATTCAGACAGGGGAGCTCCGCACCCCCTGCCTGCCGCTAAGGGGTGCTGCAGCGCCCTCAGCACCCCCCTTCCCGCGCCCATGGGTACAGTAGAAGCCCTTTTTTATCAGTAACGAATTTAGCAGTTGAACATAAAAGTCAACTAACTGAGGGTCACTTGCAATGACAGTGTTGTGTCTAACTGTAAGCTTGTCACTCAGAGTAACCTACCGTTAATTTAGCTGCTGGAGAAGAAAGATCAAGGGGGGAGGGGGGAGAGAGCTGTGGTTGATGGGCCATTAGTTGTGTAAATACACAGCTGAGAGCTGCCGTTTCATTCAGACTGTTTAGAAAACTGTAACAACGGACTATTTTTCTTAGCGGATGCATGTCAATTTAAATCAATAGATACAACTATTTTTTAAATCAATAAAAACATTTTCTAAATCCATAAAAGCATTTCAATTAATATTGCGAGTCATGTCGTTACTTTGTTGAGAATGTGGCCGTGTAATAAGCGGGATAATTTGCAGCGACTTGTTCCTTATGGGGAAAATAACACCCGTCATGTGTGTGTAGTAGAGGTGTGTGTGGTTAAAACACTTTCATGAAGTGAAGGAGGTTTTCCTTCTATAAAACAGCTGTGAGCAGCAGTGAGTGTCACGGACATGAATTCATAGATCAAGGCAGACTGGTGCACACACTCTCCTGTCCTGCCAGGCGACACGCCCGTTCTAAGCCGTGTCCCTCACTCCTCACATCCCAAGCATCCCCGAAAAGTGTATTATGTTGTTACATCTCAGATGTTATGTTTCAGTTGTGCTCTGTCTATGTTCAGTGATGCAAACCTTGTCACCTTTCGGCGAAATTCGCCGTTTTGAATCCAAAATAAGTCGTTTGTGTGATTCATGTAAATCTGCAATACAAATATTTTTGGGGTATGGGGGGGGCTGGGACCCGGAGTAATCTGCGGCCGTGAGCTGTTATGTGCCATCATGACACGCATGGTGTTCTTTTTTTATATATTATAATGAAGTACGAGCTGTGTGCTCGAGTCTTCCTGCCTGTCGGCTCTGCTCATGGATGTATAATAAGGTTCTGCTGCTCCGAGATGATGGTCTAGCTTCAGCAGCTACATTACCTACGGGTGCGTTCGTTAATATTAACTGTGCGTCCGGAGTCACTGTGGCACAGACTGGACCGCTGGTGAACAGCTGTTAGAACGGGCCGTTCAGGTGTTCAGAGCAGAGCTCCCTGTCGGAGCGGCAGAGCGTGATGTGAACTGAAAAGTTTTTCTGTGGCAATATTATTTAAGGAATCGTTAAGCTAGCTAGCTAGCACACATTGTCACTATCTGCTAACGTTAGCTTTAGCCTTCTATTTCTAATAGTTTTTTTCATAGGCTATAAACAGAGGTGGTATAAGTATATATATATTGTACTTGAGTAAAAGTAGAATTACTCAGATCTTGTACTTGAGTAAAAGTAGAATTACTCAGATCTTGTACTAGAGTAAAAGTAGAAGTACTCAAATCTTGTACTTGAGTAAAAGTAGAAGCACTCAGGTCTTGTACTTGAGTAAAAGTAGAAGCACACAGATCTTGTACTAGAGTAAAAGTAGAAGTACTCAGGTCTTGTACTTGAGTAAAAGTAGAAGTACTCAGATCTTGTACTTGAGTAAAAGTAATAGTCCCATGTGTATGAATACTCTGTTACAGTAAAAGTCCTGCATTCAAAATGCTCCTCAAGTAAAAGTAGAAAAGTATTATCATCAAAATATAGTGAAAGTAGCGACAGTAAAAGTAGTCATTGTGCAGATTGGTCCATTTCAGAATAATAGATATGATATGTTTTTATAATGATTGATCATGAAAGTGTTCTCAAAGCTGGTAAAGGTGCAGCTAGTTTGAATGACTTTGTATACTGCAGGGTAGCTTGTGGATTTACTCCAGGTGGAACTAAAGTCTGATTTAACAGTTGATTATATTTCACTTAATTAATCCAGATCTGTGAAGTAACTAAAGGTATTAAATACATGTAGTGGAGTCAAAGTACACCATGTACCTCTGAACTGTAGTGGAGTAGAAGAACAAAGTAGCAAAACATTGAAATACTTAAATAAAGTACAAGTATCTCAAAATTGTGCCCAAGTATAGTACTTGTTGAGTTTATGAACTTAGTTACTTTACACCATGTGGCTATAAAGATAAAAAAGACTTAAGCCTTGCACAGAGGCACGAAAATACATTTTCAAAATGCTCAAATAATCAGCAATATTAAAATAATAAAAGGCTTGCAATATTTCAGTTGATTTGTAATGAATCCAGAATGTATGACATTTTTGTTTTTTTAATTGCATTACAGAAAATAAAGAACTTTATCACAATATTCTAATTTTCTGAGACAGTCCTGTAAGCCTTGCACAGAGGCATGAAAATACACTTTCAAAATGCTCAACAGTGCTGCCAAAATTATAAACTGACTGCTACACCATTTAAAATAAATGCTTTTATATATTTCTATTAGATGTGACTCTTTGGCGTTTCTGTTATTATTAACACTGCTGCTTTAGTTGTTCTGACTGCTAAAATCCTCTGTCATTCCGTGGGGTGGGGGAGCCGGGGGCTCGGATCCTTGTCACCTTTTTCATACCTGATGAGTTTGCATCCCTGTATGTTAAAAAGCCTCAGTCCCCTTAATTCATGTAATAAAAACATCTCAGGTCAGTAACACTCAAAGCTAAATGTGCAATACCATGTTCAGCTATGTTACTATTTATAATGTTATTGTTGTTACATCAGAAGATGTACATATTGAAATGATTTCTTAACTTACAGTAGGCTATTTTTTACAATGTGTGTTGGAAGGATTTATTAAATTACAATGAATATTGTCATTGTTGAAGGCTTTTAGAGAAGGGTGAACTATAAGCCTGAATTACATAACATTTTATACCTAAAAACATAAAACCAACAATAAATAAATCACAATTATTCTAGTTATTTTTACCTCCCGTATTGCTTTCAACCCACCAGCTTTTATGGTGTTGTTACGTCACTAACTGTAAGCTTGTCACATACAGTCTATGGTCACTCAGAGTAACCTACTGTTAATTTAGCTGCTGGAGAAGAAAGATCAGAGGGGGAGGGGGGGAGAGAGCTGTGGTTGATGGGCCATTAGTTGTGTAAATACACAGCTGAGAGCTGCCGTTTCACTCAGACTGTTTAAAAAACGGTAACAACGGACTATTTTTCTTAGCGGATGCATGTCAATTTAAATCAATACATACAACTATTTTTTAAATCAATAAAAACATTTTCTAAATCCATAAAAGCATTTCAATTAATATTGGGAGTCATGTCGTTACTTTGTTGAGAATGTGGCCGTGTAATAAGCGGGATAATTTGCAGCGACTTGTTCCTTATGGGGAAAATAACACCCTTCATCCAGATCAGGATCCCTCCGCTACACTTTGGGATCCTGATCGACCGATGAAGCTCCATGAAAATATACATATTTTTGGTGAATTACTGAGTTTAGGCACGTTAATAACGTTTTAATGAAGTTGAATACAGTATATTCATATGTGTCAGTGATTTCATGTCAATTCGGCGAACATAAACATAAATGATCGTGGTGAAGATGATGATTAAATTAGGATTAAAAATCGAGAGCCGGGCTGCATTTCCCCCCGTTCGTTTTTTTCGAATAAAAAAAATATTTTGTTAAATAACAACATGGTGATGTTTTGTAAATGATTACATGTCTCTTATTTAGCACAGTAGTATGATATCCGTGACATATGGATCTTAACAAAGTTCCGCTGTACATCCAGCATACTGTATCTCACTTTATTTCACATGAGCTCCAGTGTGGAACCCCACTGCACCCCCTGGTGGATCAATGATCCATTGCAGCTGGCTTCATTATAATTACATTTATCTATCACGGGGGCAGTTTCAAGTCAAGCTGGAGGTTTTCCATTGAGCGAGGGCAGATCACGTACCAATCACGGCCCTCGCGTTTCAAACTGTCTGAAATGAATCGCTACATCTGTCATACTGTTTTTTCCTGTTTTTCAACTCTGTTGATTGTAAATAGGCTGCAGCAGGAATTCAATTTGAATAATCTAGGCACACACATTCAATAGATAATCCTTACTCCTGATTTAAATCTCTTCCTCTTTCCCTCCTGTATTTTTTATTTATTTCCTTCTTAATTCCTGCAATATTTCTCTTCCACTTGTTCATGTATTTACTCCCACTTCCTTTCCTTCCTTTTCCTCTCATGTTCCCAGGAGAGGGGGAGCTGGCAGCCGCTCACTACCAGCAGGCTGTCAGACTCAAACCAGCGCACTATGTTGCCATGGTGAACCTGGGCCGCCTACTGCGATCATCCAATGAGAACACAGAAGCGGAGTCTTGGTACAAGAGGTGAGTGAGGTATTATCATACTGCTTTTCAGGAGCAAAATCCTGATCAGCTGCAGGTTTCTGTTTTTCTGTATTATTGTGTTGCACTGTTGGAGAAGCCTGTGACCTAAGATTTTCATCGACATAACTACTCTGTAGCTATGTTCGTATGACAAATAAAGAACCTTGAGAAAAAACAGTTATAATACTTGTTTTATTTTTTAGGGTTGAATTCATGTCAATTAAAGTTAAAATATCTATGTAAAATAATTGTCTCTGCCTCTGTGGACTTTGTTTGAATCATTACAACATGGATATCTCTGGATCTCAAGGATGTAAAATTGTATGATTATATTGTATATAAAAATCACCATGAGAAAACTGGTCTTTCTTTTGGCATTCTTTTAATCGGCAAAGATTCAAGGGCTTTTTGATTGAAGAAGCAACAGGGTTATTGAAATTGCAGTCTTAAGCATTTACCTTGGTAACTAAAATTAGTATACACATTTAGATGTGTTATCTTTTTTATGGCACATAAAAAGAAAAAGACAATGGTAACCTTCCTGCAGGGCGCTGCAGGTGACGAGGAAGGTGGACATCCTGACTCCGCTCGGAGCGCTGTACTACAACACGGGCCGCTACAACGAGGCCCTGCAGGTGTACAGCGAGGCCGCCGCCCTGCAGCCCCACAGCACCGACATCTGGCTGGCTTTGGTAAACACACACACACACACACACACACACACACACACACACACACACACACACACACACACACACACACACACACAAGGAATCATGGAAACTGTTGGCCCAAAAAAAATGATTGTACACACACATAGCCACAATTGACAAGCTCTTTGTGTACCAGGCTCAGGTTTTAGCTATGGCTGGTCGCAGCAAAGAGGCAGAGAAGATGACGCTGGACATCATATCCAGAGATAGCGGCTGCATTGAGTGTTACCGCCTCCTGTCTGCAATCTACAGCAAGCGTGGGAACTACACACAGGTGAGAGTGTGACTCTTAATTGTGTGTCTCAAATTTTAGAGGTAAGGTAACACACAGTCGTGATAAACTCAGCAGGATATTTTACCGTGGAAACTCATAACCTCAGCTGTACCGCTTGTGGGGGACACTTCTGAAGCAATTGTTATCAGGACTCAGAGAGACACAAGGAGAGCTGGAGCTTTGATGGCAAACACTGATGGTTTATTTGGAGCTTCGGCCGGAGAATTCACAAGACATGTCACAGGGCCACGAGTTGACCACTCGGTTGAGATGCCACAATCAATTCTGAAGAACTCTACCCCAGAACCATGTGTTTAGCTAGATCTGAGAGAATAATCAACATTGTGCATAACAAGATAGAATCATAACACCTCTATCAGCGGACGCCAACAGGCAGGAACAGGGAGACAAAACACTGAGAGCACAGCAGCCAAGGTTGCAGGTGCCTGTGCTCAGTCAGGACAGTATGAACTGATAAACTGGGTCAAAGTTATGGGCCTTTGGGAATATTTCCCCAACACAGCTGAACAACAGCTGCCACTCTTCCTCCCAGTGTTTTGTCATCACCATCTGCACTTCCCAATGACCCAGTTTCACAGGGAGAAGAATGTTCACACTCAAGTCTGCAGAACCATAAAATGCTCACATACATACAGTACAAGCTCCAGTGTGGTATTGGTGGACATGTTTGTCACTATTGTTCTATAGATTGGTGCAGAGATGATTCCCCAAACCCTGAAATTAATTATAATTCCACCACTTCCAGTTCCCTCGTCTCAAAGTTTTTTGGAATTTGTTTTTGGTTAGATGCCTGAAATAAGGTCTGTGGTTAACACAAGCTGAAGAGATTTCACTTTTTTTTCTATGAGATAAATGACATCAGTAAATACCCCACTGGTGAATGTTGAAGCTTCTATCTTTCTTAAAAAGGCGGTGGCTACCAAGTGACTAAATGAAAATACTAAAAACCATCACACTGAACGTTAGCCGCCTTTAGCTGATCAGTGGGGAAGCTGTGTGACCATGATGAAGTTTGTTAGTTGCCTAAAAATAGCTTTTTTACTTCTTCCTATTACATTTACGCTTCAAAAATGGTGTTCGTGGTGTTAATATGTGGTGATTGTGAGACTTCCGGTGAGGCACAAGGCTGATGGCAGCAAGATACTGAGTGCTGAACAAAACCCCCCCTTTTTCATATTTATTGCAACTCATTACATTACATTGCATTTAGCTGACGCTTTTATCCAGAGCGACTTACAATAAGTGCGTTCGACCAACAAAGTACAAACTTGAAGAAAACAGAATCATATAAGTATATCAGGTTTCATAGAGCTAAAACATTTCAAGTGCTACTCAACTGGCTTTAGATAAGCCAGTCCTTTATTAGTATATAAGTGCTTTGTTAATAGTTCTATCGCTCGAAGTGGAGTCGAAAGAGATGAGTTTTCAGTCTGCGCCGGAAGATGTGTAAGCTTTCTGCTGTCCTGATGTCAATGGGGAGCTCATTCCACCATTTTGGAGCCAGGATAGCAAACCCACGTGTTTTTGCTGATGGGAACTTGGGTCCCCCTCGCAGTGCGGATGCAGCGAGCTGTTTGGCTGATGCAGAGCGGAGTGCACTGGGGTGTTTGGTTTAACCATGTCCTGGATATAGGAAGGGCCAGATCCATTCGCAGCATGGTACGCAAGTACCATTGTCTTGAAGTGGATTCTAGCAGTTACCGGAAGCCAGTGAAGGGAGCGGAGGAGCGGCGTGGTGTGGGAGAATTTAGGAAGGTTGAAGACCAGACGAGCCGCTGCATTCTGAATGAGCTGCAGAGGTCGGATGGCACATGCAGGCAGACCAGCCAGGAGGGAGTTGCAGTAGTCTAGGCTTGAGATGACGAAAGCCTTGACCAGAACCTGCGTCGCTTTCTGGGTCAGCTGGGGACGTATTCTCCTGATGTTGTAAAGAGTGTATCTGCAGCAGCGGGTTGTAGCAGCTATGTTTACAGTGAAGGACAGTTTGTTATCTAGGGTCACACCCAGATTCCTTGCAGTCTGTGTCGGGGAAACAATAGAGGTGCCGATGTTGATTGTTAGGTCAAGAGTGGGACAATCTTTTCCCGGAAGGAAAAGCAGTTCAGTCTTGTCAAGGTTGAGCTTGAGGTGGTGAGCAGACATCCACTGAGAGATGTCAGCTAGACAAGCAGAGATGCGCGCGACGACCTAGGTCTCTGAGCGGGGAAAGGACAGAATTAATTGGGTGTCGTTAGCGTAGCAGTGGTATGAAAAACCATGCGGGCTAATGACTGATCCGAGCGAGTTTGTTCCACAGTTCCTCAGTGACAGCAAGGAGGGCAGTTTCTGTTGAGTGACCTGCCTTGAAACCAGACTGGTGCGGATCCAGAAGGTTGTTCTGATGGAGATAACAGGAGAGTTGTTTAAAGACAGCGCGTTCAAGTGTTTTAGACAGGAACGGGAGGAGAGAGACAGGCCTGTAGTTTATAACATCAGATGGGTTGAGAGTGGGTTTCTTTAGGAGAGGGTTTATTCCTTGAGACTGTTTGGAAAGTGACCAGAAGTTAGAGAAGTGTTGATGAAATGGGTGAGAAACGGTAGAATATCAGGAGCGATAGTTGGAAGGAGGTTTGAAGGGATAGGGTCCAGAGGACAGGTGGTAGGACGGCAGAGTTAATGAGGGTAAGAACCTCACTCGGAGAGAGAGGGGAGAAGGAGGTTAGTGTCTGGGTGAAAGGTGGGTCTGGTGACCCAGCGGTGAGTAAAGGTGAGTCAGAAAAAGAAGAGCGAATATCATCAACCTTTTTTTCAAAGTGGTTAACAAAGTCGCTTGACAGAAGGGAGGAGGGGGGAGGGGCTTTGGGGGGGTCCAAGAGGGTGGAGAAGATGGAAAATAGTTTTTGGGGATTGGAATAGGAAGATTGGATCTTATCTTGAAAGAAAGTGCTTTTTGCCTGAGAGATGGAAGCAGAGAAAGAGGAGAGGAGAGCCTGATAGGTTAGGAGGTCGTCATGGTGTTTGGATTTCCACCATTTCCGCTCTGCTGCCCGAAGGATGGTTCTATTAGCACGCAGTGCATCATTTAGCCAGGGAGCAGGAGGGGACTGACGAGCCTGCCGAGATGTGAGAGGACAGAGAGAGTCCAGAGAGGATGAGAGAGTAGAGAGAGTAGAGAGGAGGGTTTCTGCAGCAGAGTTTGGAGGCTGGAGTTGGAACGAGTCAGAGGAAGGGAGGGCTGAGAGCAACGATGAGGCAAAGGTAGAGGGGGAGAGGGAACAGAGGTTACGACAGAGAGGTTTTACAGAGAGGTTAGAAATAGAGCAGTTCCTTGAGAATATGAGATCAAGGACATTGCCAGCGTTATGAGTTGGTGGGGATGGAGACAGTGAGAAGGCAAAGGTGGTTAACAGAGATGTTAGTTTGTCTATCTTCCCTGTCTGGAGGTTGAAGTCTCAGAGAAGTACAGCTGGAGGGCCAGTTTCAGGGATGTGTGTGAGGAGATTATCTAATTCCTCCTAGAAGTCCCCCAAGGCGCCTGGTGGACGGGAGAGAACAATAATGGTTAATTGTATAGGATGGGTTACTGTGACGGCATGGAATTCAAAGGTGGAAGGAGTGAAGTTAGGTAGCTTGAGGGAAAAGCTCCAGTTGGGAGAGAGCAGGAGACCAGTGCCACCTCCTCTGCCAGAGGGTCTGGGTGTGTGGGTGAAGGAATATGCTGCGGAGAGAGCTGCTGGGGTGGATGTGTTGGATGGAGTAATCCAGGTCTCAGTGAGAGCAAGGAAATCCAGAGACTGCAGGGAAGCGTAGCCAGAAATGAAGTCAGCCTTAGGAACAGCTGACTGGCTGTTCCACAGGCCCCCTGAAACTAGATGTTGGATCTCAGTGGAGCATGTGGGATACACGAGAGCAGGCCGGTTATATCGATTAGGAGATACACAGGGCCAGTGATAATCGCGGGAAGACACATAAACAGGAATGGAGAAAATATACATGATTATAGCATGAGGGGCTAAAAAACCAAGTAAAATAAAATACTAGAGATACTTAGCTCAATCAAAGTAGGATTTGCCTCCTCTTTGCCTCCCTCGTGACTCCAACAGGACTCTAATGTCTTTGTCAGTCTTTGACTCCAACAGGACTCTAATGTCTTTGTCAGTCTTCGTCTGTCTGACACTGAAGCTGACGCCTGGACACCTAATTGCTGAGTTCTCACAGCTGTGGGTCTACGCCCCTTTAATTAGTTAACTCTCTGAAGCTGGTGGCCCTCAAAAGGAAATCTAGACTGGCTCCCTCCTGAGTTGTTATTGTATTTTCAGTGTCACAATGGTTTTCCAATTACATTAAACCCTAAGTTATAAAGTTATGAGTTCAACCCTTAAAACAGTTACACCTACTCAATCAAGCTCTTAGTATTCTCCAACATTTTAAATCAAAGTTAACCCTAGCAGTCAGTTAGTTCAGTTTTAAGGTTTCAGTCAAATTACTTGTCCCAAGTTTCTGCCTGACAGATACTGTAGCGGTTTTGAGATTTAAAATCACAATTTCAGTCAGATCAACTACAGAGCATTTATACAGAGTACACATACTGAAACAGAGAAGTCTAAAAACAGAATGTTACTCACACAATTCTAGAAGTCACCAGTTGTTATCCTCATAGACAGTAATAACACATATTTGAGTTAAAGTAAGAGTGAACAAAACTGAAGAAATGTCTTCAGCAAAAAAGGATAAGGCAGATAGCGGATGAGATGGAAACTCTGCAGGTAACAGTAGCAGACATGCTAAAGGGTGCAATTGAGAAGACTCTCAATCCTATAGAGAAGCACTATAGAGAAGCACTTGGTCGAAAACAGCAACATCCTCCGGTCATATCAAGGCTCCAAAATGGTGGAATGAGCTCCCCATTGAAATCAGGACAGCAGATAGCTTACACATCTTCCGACGCAAACTGAAAACTCATCTCTTTAGACTCCACTTCGAGCGATAAAATTACTAACAAAGCACTTATATACTAATAAAGGGCTGGCTTTCTAAATGCCAGTTGAGTAGCACTTGAAATGTTTGGCTCTATGAAACCTGATGTACTTATATGATTCTGTTTTCTTAAAGGTTGTATCTTCCTGGTCGAATGCACTTATTGTAAGTCGCTTTGGATAAAAGCGTCAGCTAAATGCAATGTAATGTAATGTAATGTAACATTAAAAGAACAAGCTGATGGTCACGCAAAAAAGTTTGACACGGTTTTCAATAAGATTGATAGCATTTAGGTTGCTGTGAGCAAGAATGAGAAGGAAACTAGCTTGTGTATCATGGAGGTGACAAAGATGTGAAGGAAGCTCAATGAATTGGAGGACAGGTCCAGAATGAACAATGTAAGTATTGTCAACTTACCAACAGGCGTTGAGGGCGATGATCCCAGGGGTTACCTTCAAAAGATGCTGCATATCTCGATACCTTCAATCAAGAGCCCCAACAGTAATCCTCTGGAAATCGATAGGGCGCATCGTATTTTCTCCAACAACACCTCAAGATCGCGGACCATGGTTCTCAAACTCCTACGCTATACCGACAGACAGGCCATTCTTGAAGGCGCGAGGAAAGTTAGACCGACTCTCCAAGACGGGACACAGCTGTTGTGCCTCGTTGATTACGGCAGAAGAGGCGAAAGAAGCCCTTAAATCAACGGTGCTGCACATGCGAGAAGATCCTGGACATTGAATACGCTACCTGTGCCCATAGTCCAGCAGCTATGTGAAATATCTGAAAGAATTGTGCTTTTGATGATAAAAGCATGACATTTGGCACACTGTTAGAGCATGCCCTAAGGAAGATTTTTGGCTATAGGGCCATCGCGAATTTGTCCAATGGCGCCAACGCCATTGGTTGTTACTTTACCAGTAGTTTAGGATCTAGACCACCTAGGATCTTGATTCTGTTGGCTAATCCTACATTTTCAAGGATGGGGAATGCATTGGTACTATTTACAACATGCTAGAATGTAGTCAACTATATGTATCTGGTATTCAGGGAATAAAATACACAGTAAACCATTAACATATTTATTATGGTGAAGTCATACATGTTACATAATATATATGAAATATTACAGGTTTTCAACTAAATGCAGACTTAGTTCTGAAAACACAGTCCACCACAGTGGCAAAGGGCACTGCACTGAATTGCTGCCTTGACACATTTGCATTGTCCACTGCACCCCTTTTTGCATCCACAGCGGAGGAGTTCACAATAGGCCTGGTAATGTGGTCCAGTAAACTTCCCATCCACCTGTGGCCTTCCTCTTCCACCCCCAGTCATCTGGGGATGGGAGTTTAGGGGCTGCAAACATCATCTGTCCCCAGCAGTGACCAGCTTGGAAGGCAGCTCTCTTTGTGTGCTGAATCGATGCTGCTTGTGTTGGGGGGAGTCCTTCAATTGTTCTACCTTTCTGGGTGAAGAGCTGCTGATGCCTGATTGACTGACTCCTGGCTGCTAGTGTGCCGGTCATACCATACCAGAGGGCAGTGTCACGCTCACTTCTCTACTTCCCCTCTTCTACGACCAGGCCAAATCTGTGGCCATGATTCATCATTCCATGGATCGGTAAGGCAGGCATTGGAGATTCTGAATCCTGGTCAGATCACTCTGGATCAACCTCTATACGCTGTGGCAAAACAAACCCAGTGGAGCTGGCCAGCAACTCACAGTGAAGATCATTTTATTGTGATGTTTGTTGGGTTTCACATTGAGATGGCGGCACTCAAGGTACTTGGCGACCTCCTGGAGGGGTAGCGGGTGGACAAGAGCAGTGTCATGTTCCCAGTTCCACTTCTGGTTTATCATCCTGCAGCTGGAAATGGAGTTGATGATCTATGTGCGATCAATAAGAGAGGCCGACTTCCTACTCTACATAAATGCCTTGGCCAAGATTGTGCCTTGGTTCATTACATTTCAAACCTTTATTTATGCAGGTGAATCCCATTGAGATCATTGATCTATTTTTCAAGGGTGACCTGAAGGGTCCTTTTTCTGGGACACACCCACTATGCCGGATGGATACCAGTCCACTTATGTGACATGATTGTGCTAAAAGATAACCATCCTGATGTCCATGGACAGTTTCTGAAAGGAAACTTTGCTGTGAAGAAGACGACACGCAGCTTCTCTGCTATTGTCATTGACCAAGCCCACGAGCAGAACAATGCCTCTGTGAAAGGTGATAGTGGTGCTCTAGGCCTGACAGAGAACCCTGCAGCTCTGCGACGCTGGATGGTGTCTGGCCCCGAGATGGCACGTATGGTTGGGGAGTTTAAGGCCTCCACTGAGAAGAGAAAGAAGACTGACACCCTGCAACATGAGCAGACCAAACATGCACAAATGGCATTTGCACAAGATGTTAAAGCACTAATGGGTGTTACATAAGACATGGACAATCGATTCTGTGAAATAAGCAGTGAATATCTTCTTGTACTGGATACTAGAGACCTTGCAGATGCAGCAGTCATTGACACTCTGAACCAGATTGAGAAACAGGACGGGTATGACACGTATACAGTGGAGGAAATAAGTATTTGATCCCTTGCCGATTTTGTAAATTCACCCACTTACAAAGAAATGAACAGTCTATAATTGTAATGGTAGGTTTATTTTAACAGTGAGAGTAAGAATATCAAAAAGAAAAACCAGAAAATTACATTATATAAAAGATAAACAATTATTTGCATTTAACTGTGGGATATAAGTATTTGATCCCCTTGCAAAAAACAAGGATTCTGGCTCCCACAGACCGGTTACATAAGTCCATTTCCTTTAGGAAAGTACCCTACATATCAACTTGTTACCTGTATAAAAGACACCAGTCCACAGAATCAATCAATCAGATTCCAACCTCTCCACCATGGGCAAGACTAAAGAGCTGTCTAAAGACCTCAGGGACCAGACTGTAGACCTGCACTTGGCTGGGATTGGCTACAAAACCATCAGCAAGCAGCTTGGGGAGAAGGTGACAACTGTTGGTGCGATTATTCGGAAATGGAAGGGAAAAAAATGGACATCAATCAACAATCAATCACCCTCGGTCTGGGAATCCACACAAGATCTCGCCCCTTGGGGTATTGATGATCATGAGAAAGGTGAGGTATCAGCCAAGAACTAGAAGGGAGGAACTTGTTAATGATATCAAGGCAACATGAAAGGCCCTTCTGAAATTTGACAATGAACATCTGAATGATTCAGAGAAGGCTTGGTAGAAGGTGATGTGGTCAGATGAGACCAAAATGGAGGTGGAAACATTATAATCTTGGGGTGTTTCTCTGCTAAGGGGACAGGACGACTTCCCTGCATCGAGGAAACGATGGACAGGGCCATGTACTGTAACATATTGGCCGATAGCCTCCTTCCCTCAGCCAGGACACTGAAAAGGGTCATGGCTGGGTCTTCCAGCAGGACAATAAACCTGAACATACGGCACACAACACAGGAGCTGCTAAAGAAGAAGCACATTTAGGTGATGGATGGGCCTAGCCAGTCTCCAGACCTTAATCCCATAGAAAATCTGTGGAGGGAGCTGAAGTTTTGAGATGCCAAGAATCAGCCTCAACACCTGAAGGATTTGGAGACGATCTTCAGAGAGGAGTGGACCAAAATCCTTCCTGAGATGTGCACAAACCTGGAGACCAACTACAAGAAGTGTCTGACCTCTGTGTGTCCAACAAGGGTTTCTCCACCAAGTACTAACACATGTTTTGCAAGGGGATCAAATACTTATTTCCCACAGTTTAATACATATCAACTTGTATCTTTTATATAATGTACATTTCTGGATTTTCTTTTTGATATTCTTATTCTCACTGATAAATTAAACCTACCATTACAATTATAGACTGTTCATTTATTTGTAATTGGGCAAACTTACAACATCTGCAAGGGATCAAATACTTATTTCCTCCACTGTATGTCAGTGAGCGCCTGGTCGAACAGAAAAAGCCCATCAAAGGTCCTATTAAAAGTAAAAACCTCCCTCTATTCAGCCAGCCTACAGTCCAAGATAAGTCCAGGTCCCAACAACAGCTCTCATCTCTGAAGAACGACTGTTCTCTGTTCTCTAGGCTGTACATTGTATCTGAGATACGTGATGGAAGTCTGGATGAGTTTTTTGGGATTAATTATGTGAAATATAATAAACTTGAAAACCAGGCATGTCCATCATCATTGTCACAAATGGGCAAGCTCAGAACTGGTACCAAGTCAGACTTGGTTGGCGGGCTGTTTGAGGACCTGATGTCTTTACAAGAGAATGCATCCCACCACACAGTTAATGCCTCATCCTTGATGGGGCTACTCTTGTGAACATGCTACGACCTGGTGCTGCTAAGATGTTTTTTTATTATGCGCAGAAAGCGTTCTCACCATACATCCTGTCTCAGCTGGAGCATGTCAGCAGAATTGATGTCGTGTGGGATGAATATTTCCCCGAAAGTCTGAAGGCTGAAACACGCAGCAAGAGAGGGAAGGGAGTTCATAGACGTGTTGAGCCATCCAGTGTCATTCCTGGAAACTGGCCAGAGTTTCTGCGCATTGAAGACAAGAAGGCTGAACTGTTCTTCTTCCTGGCAACCAGTGCGACAGCCCTCAACACTGGCAAACAAATAATCAGTACTTGCAACATGCACACATGAGGAGGCTGATACCCGCATCCTACTGCACCTAGGAGATGCTGTGAAGGAAGGGTATAGCAAGGTGTCAATACGCACAGTTGACACGGATGTGGTATCACACCAGCCCAATCGACCCAAGCCTGTCGTGAACTCCTCCTGAATATGTCAAGGTAGCAATTCAGTACACTGCCCTTTGCCACTGTGGTGGACTGTGTTTTCAGAACTAAGTCTGCATTTAGTTGAAAACCTGTAATATTTAATATATATTATGTAACATATATGACTTCACCATAATAAATGTTAATGGTTTACTGTGTATTTTATTCCCTGAATACCAGATACATATAGTTAGCTACATTCTAGCATGTTGTAAATAGTACCAATGCATTCTCCATCCTTGAAAATGTAGGATTAGCCACCAGAATCAAGATCCTAGGTGGTCTAGATCCTAAACTACTGGTAAAATAACAACCAATGGCGGCCATTTTCTAAATGGACCATTGGACAAATTTGCGATGGCCCTATAGCCAAATATCTTCCTTAGGGCATGCTCTAACAGTGTGCCAAATTTCATGCTTTTATCATCAAAAGCACAATTCTTTCACATATCTGCTGGACTACAAGGGAGAAGATGAATCTGCAATAAGGACAGAGAAAAGCCTAGTCTGGAACCTAGATAACATATGGACAGGTGGACGCTATGTAGGTGATGTTCTATGCTTATTTTATATTGCACAATGTTCGTTGAGTCTCAACACTTGAATATGTTGAAAAAGGGGCCAGTTTAGTTTCAAACTATTGCAGATCCGAGTTTTAATGTTATTGTTTAATTGCCATGTTTATATGGTGTTAAGGTACAGATGTAGCGATTCATTTCAGACAGTTTGAAACGCGAGGGCCGTGATTGGTACGTGATCTGCCCTCGCTCAAGGGAAAACCTCCAGCTTGACTTGAGACCGCCCCCGTGATAGATAAATGTAATTATAATGAAGCCAGCTGCAATGGATCATTGATCCACCAGGGGGTGCAGTGGGGTTCCACACTGGAGCTCATGTGAAATAAAGTGAGATACAGTATGCTGGATGTACAGCGGAACTTTGTTAAGATCCATATGTCACGGATATCATACTACTGTACTAAATAAGAGACATGTAATCATTTACAAAACATCACCATGTTGTTATTTAACAAAATAATGTTGTTATTCGAAAAAAACGAACGGGAGGAAATGCAGCCCGGCTCTCGATTTTTAATCCTAATTTAATCATCATCTTCACCACGATCATTTATGTTTATGTTCGCCGAATGGACATGAAATCACTGACACATATGAATATACTGTATTCAACTTCATTAAAACGTTATTAACGTGCCTAAACTCAGTAATTCACCAAAAATATGTATATTTTCATGGAGCTTCATCGGTCGATCAGGATCCCAAAGTGTAGCGGAGGGATCCTGATCTGGATGAAGGGTGTTATTTTCCCCATAAGGAACAAGTCGCTGCAAATTATCCCGCTTATTACATGGCCACATTCTCAACAAAGTAACGACATGACTCCCAATATTAATTTAAATGCTTTTATGGATTTAGAAAATGTTTTTATTGATTTAAAAAATAGTTGTATGTATTGATTTAAATTGACATGCATCCGCTAGAAAGATAGTCCGTTGTTACCGTTTTTTAAACAGTCTGAATGAAACGGCAGCTCTCAGCTGTGTTTTTACACAACAAATGGCCCATCAACCACAGCTCTCTCCCCCTATCCCCCCCCTGATCTTTCTTCTCCAGCAGCTAAATTAACAGTAGGTTACTCTGAGTGACCATAGACTGTATGTGACAAGTTTACAGTTAGTGACGTAACAACACCATAAAGCTGGTGGGTTGAAAGCAATACGGGAGGTAAAAATAACTACAATAATTGTGATTTATTTATTGTGGCTTTTATGTTTTTAGGTATAAAATGTTATGTAATTCAGGCTTATAGTTCACCCTTCTCTAAAAGCCTTCAACAATGACAATATTCATTGTAATTTAATAAATCCTTCCAACACACATTGTAAAAAATAGCCTACTGTAAGTTAAGAAATCATTTCAATATGTACATCTTTTGATGTAACAACAATAACATTATAAATAGTAACATAGCTGAACATGGTATTGCACATTTAGCTTTGAGTGTTACTGACCTGAGATGTTTTTATTACATGAATTAAGGGGACTGAGGCTTTTTAACATACAGGGATGCAAACTCATCAGGTATGAAAAAGGTGACAAGGATCCGAGCCCCCGGCTCCCCCACCCCACGGAATGACAGAGGATTTTAGCAGTCAGAACAACTAAAGCAGCAGTGTTAATAATAACAGAAACGCCAAAGAGTCACATCTAATAGAAACATATAAAAGCATTTATTTTAACTTGTGTAGCAGTCAGTTTATAATTTTAGCAGCACTGTTGAGCATTTTGAAAATGTATTTTCATGCCTCTGTGCAAGGCTTAAGTCTTTTTATCTTTATAGCCACATGGTGTAAAGTAACTAAGTTCATAAACTCAACAAGTACTATACTTGGGCATCATTTTGAGATACTTGTACTTTATTTAAGTATTTCAATGTTTTGCTACTTTGTTCTTCTACTCCACTACAGTTCAGAGGTACATGGTGTACTTTGACTCCACTACATGTATTTAATACCTTTAGTTAATTCACAGATCTGGATTAATTAAGTGAAATATAATCAAGTGTTAAATCAGACTTTAGTTCCACCTGGAGTAAATCCACAAGCTACCCTGCAGTATACAAAGTCATTCAAAGTAGCTGCACCTTTACCAGCTTTGAGAACACTTTCATGATCAATCATTATAAAACATATCATATATATTATTCTGAAATGGACCAATCTGCACAATGACTACTTTTACTGTCGCTACTTTCACTATATTTTGATGATAATACTTTTCTACTTTTACTTGAGGAACATTTTGAATGCAGGACTTTTACTGTAACAGAATATTCCTACACTCTGGGACTATTACTTTTACTCAATTACAAGATCTGAGTACTTCTACTTTTACTCAAGTACAAGACCTGAGTACTTCTACTTTTACTCTAGTACAAGATCTGTGTGCTTCTACTTTTACTCAAGTACAAGACCTGAGTGCTTCTACTTGTACTCAAGTACAAGATTTGAGTACTTTTACTCTAGTACAAGATCTGTGTGCTTCTACTTTTACTCAAGTACAAGATTTGAGTACTTCTACTTTTACTCTAGTACAAGATCTGTGTGCTTCTACTTTTACTCAAGTACAAGACCTGAGTACTTCTACTTTTACTCAAGTACAAGATCTGAGTACTTCTACTTTTACTCAAGTACAATATATATATACTTATACCACCTCTGTTTATAGCCTATGAAAAAAACTATTAGAAATAGAAAGCTAAAGCTAACGTTAGCAGATAGTGACAATGTATGCTAGCTAGCTAGCTCAACGATTCCTTAAATAATATTGCCACAGAAAAACTTTTCAGTTCACATCACGCTCTGCCGCTCCGACAGGGAGCTCTGCTCTGAACACCTGAACGGCCGGTTCTAACAGCTGTTCACCAGCGGTCCAGTCTGTGCCACAGTGACTCCGGACGCACAGTTAATATTAACGAACGCACCCGTAGGTAATATAGCTGCTGAAGCTAGACCAGGGGTACTCAAATACAAATGTTAAAGGTCCAAAAAAAAGTTTTTAATAAGACAAAGGTCCGATTATTACGGTCATTCAACATTTAAAAAAATTGCAACAAGATTCTTAACACGAGGTTGCAAAAACAAAAATAATCTGTATGCAGCAGTTTTCATTGTTATTGCGTCTGTGCTTGATCCCTCAGAGTCGCAGAGCTGCACAGTTATGAATAAAGGCAGCCGCACCCTCTTTCATCCAGCATTCCCATCATTGCTTTATAAATGTCTTGCCCCCTTGTGTGTCCACTGAGGTTCGTCAGGCCCAACACATCTTCAACAAACTCCCCCTTTGCCTCATCATAAAAACTCACAAACACCAGCAACTGAGCATTGTCAGTGGTGCCAGTGGACTCATCCACAGCTAAGGAAATGCACTGTGCATTTTGTATTCCATCACAAAGCTGATTAATCAAATCACCAGCCAGTATGTATGTTCTTCTGGTTGCTGTGGAATCTGAGAGGGGGATTTGCTTTATTTGACCTGTTATTTCCTCTTTTTGTTTGCCTTCAAACATGATCTCCATCACTTCAGTCATGCATTATTTTATACTTCAGTTATTATCGAGTGGAAAGTCCTTACCTACTGGCCTAGTGGTCACTTTTGTTTGACTGGGCAGTGTAGTTTTACACACCGTCTTATTTGACTTTCTCAGGACTTAGAACGGTTTTTTGGGGGCAGACCCCCACAAAGAAAAAACACGTAAGGTCATCATCTTAACAGTTTTGTATGCTCATCCCGTGAACAGAGCATCATGTCTATTACAGCTGAATGCGGCGATTACCATTTTGTTCAGCAAAACGCCTCACAAAATTAGTAAGATCCAAAGCTTTAGTGCGTTTTGATTCAATGCTGAGTACAGCCAAACTTGACAGTCTCTTCTCTGTCATTGTAGACCGCAAATACCTCATTCCTTCAGTACTTGGGTCCGAATCAGTCTATGGTCCGAATGCTTCTCGTTTTGCGCCGTACCGTTCAAATGAAATCGCCGCCAATCATATTTCAACGCTCGCGCCATGGGTTGACGTGCGTTACAAGACGTGTGTCTTGTGCTGCATTCACTTGCACTCGGACATTAGAGATGTTCTCTCATAAATGTCTGATGAGCCGCAACTTTTCTTTCAAAACAAAGCTGCCAACTGGGGTGGCAGCTGGGGTGGCAAGGCCTATTTTTAGGGTGGCAGTTGCCACGCCATGCCGCCCCGGGGTCCCAGGTAGGTGAAACTAGGCTGCTAGCTACAGTACAGATGCAACTAGATGAGCTGTTAACTCTCGCTCTGACTTATTTTTTTTTAAACACACATTTTTCCCACCCGCATTCCGTGAAGACCCGCCCTACTGTGCCTCTGATTCGCAGACTGTTGGTGGGGGGGAAAAAACGCTGATGGGATGCTGAATGTGATTGGACCAATGCGTTGACAGACACACACAGACACACACAGACAGACAGACAGATAGAGCGCTGTTTGTACACAACGGAGAATTTTGACTCGTTGCGTTGTCTCAAAAATAACACAGATAATACATATGAAAAGTATATTTTCGCTCAGAGTCCAGAGACAGTTGTCGTTCGGTCCGGATCCGGACCGGAGTCCGGACTTTGAGGATGCCTGAGCTAGACCATCATCTCGGAGCAGCAGAGCCTTATTATACATCCATGAGCAGAGCGGACAGGCAGGAAGACTCGAGCACACAGCTCGTACTTCATTATAATATATAAAAAAAGAACACCATGCGTGTCATGATGGCACATAACAGCTCACGGCCGCAGATTACTCCGGGTCCCAGCCCCCCCCATACCCCAAAAATATTTGTATTGCAGCTCTACATGAATCACACAAACGACTTATTTTGGATTCAAAACGGCGAATTTCGCCGAAAGGTGACAAGTTTGCATCACTGAACATAGACAGAGCACAACTGAAACATAACATCTGAGATGTAACAACATAATACACTTTTCGGGGATGCTTGGGATGTGAGGAGTGAGGGACACGGCTTAGAACGGGCGTGTCGCCTGGCAGGACAGGAGAGTGTGTGCACCAGTCTGCCTTGATCTATGAATTCATGTCCGTGACACTCACTGCTGCCCACAGCTGTTTTATAGAAGGAAATTCCTTCACTTCATGAAAGTGTTTTAACCACACACACCTCTACACACACATGACGGGTGTTATTTTCCCCATAAGGACCAAGTCGCTGCAAATTATCCCGCTTATTACACGGCCACATTCTCAACAAAGTAACGACATGACTCCCAATATTAATTGAAATGCTTTTATGAATTTAGAAAATGTTTTTATTGATCTAAAAAATAGTTGTATGTATTGATTTAAAAAATAGTTGTATGTATTGATTTAAATTGACATGCATCCGCTAAGAAAAATAGTCCGTTGTTACAGTTTTTTAAACAGTCTGAATGAAACGGCAGCTCTCAGCTGTGTATTTACACAACTAATGGCCCATCAACCACAGCTCTCTCCCCCCCTCCCCCCTTGATCTTTCTTCTCCAGCAGCTAAATTAACGGTAGGTTACTCTGAGTGACAAGCTTACAGTTAGACACAACACTGTAATTGCAAGTGACCCTCAGTTAGTTGACTTTTATGTTCAACTGCTAAATTCGTTACTGATAAAAAAGGGCTTCTACTGTACCTAATTACCTTAACACTAGAACCGCCAGAGGTTTTTGTATAGGCCTACCTAAACCCGTCAAATCCCGCTATTAGAATGCAATTTTTAACAACATAGAGTGCTACATAACACACGTTCAGGAAAAGTCACGGACTGGGAGACTTTAATATTTTATTGAAAAAAATTTACATTGCACACAAACAACACACATCACACAAATTGACCCGATTGGCGGTTCTAGTGTTAAATAAACTCACTAATTAATGAAACCAGTTCAATACGCATTATTCTTATTCTTATCATTCTTTATGAGCGCAGAAATAGTCTTAAAATCAGATCTGTTTTTTAAATGAAATCTGATGGCAGGCAGTTAGCTCTGATCACCTATGATAAATGCGCCGCACCTAATCGCTGGCCATTCAGCCACAGACACTGTTCGAAATGTGGGGGAGCTAGGGGGAGCTTGGCTCCCCCGAAGAGGGAGGCAGCTCCCCTGAAGGCTGAATTTGAGATAAATAGGGGGAGCCCAAAACAATCGTGCATATTTGTGTCACACAGATTAGAAATGTTGAGTTTCTGTAAATAACAGTTCTTGAAATAAATAATAGTTATTGTTCATGACAGTTTCTGAATATTTGTTTTATATTTGTGAATATGTCTGGGTGTTGCCATCTGTACGTGGCGGCGCTGCATTCTTACTTACGTTGCTATGGTTATGGCGGTGATGCCGGCGCGGTATTTGAAATGTTCATATTGATATTTTTTTAACTCTGGCTGTGTAATAAAAAAATATGGCAAAACGAAAACAGCCAAGCGTCACAGTTTTTGGATTCACAAGCAAAGAAGCGAAGGAGTCTAAAAATGACAACGTGAACGGAAAACAACTTTTAGTTGGCTGGCTGTAAGCGGCGTTAGGGTCGAGCTTGAAAGCTCCAAACCGAGGGAGAGGCCTGCCGATGCGGAGCCTGAAGAGGCTTCAACAACGGCCACATCCGCCAGCATAGTGACACCGTTTGTATTAGTAGAAGAGTGTTTTTATAGCAATTGATCGCATCCGCGCTGCTGCGCCAGTCAACAGAGCGTGCGTGTGACATATTTAGTAGCAGGATGTGCTCTGAAAAATAGGGCTCCCCGAAAGCAAATGGGTAATTCGAAAACTGACAGAGCTCCCTCTATACAAATCAAACTGCAGACGGCGTGAAAGAACCTATTGTTTTAAATAATGGTCGGAATGTGACCTGTGAGCCTTCTGAATTACCGTGGGACAGCACATTCTAAACTAAAATGTTCAATCAATAAAGTAACATCTTATCTTATCTTAATAATATCTTCATATTAATAATAAATCATACAGTATGTGTCCGAAAGGGAGCAGGAGTAAGCAAACACAAACATATACTGCATATTAAAGCAAACGATTGTAAAGGTTAAAGTATGAGCATTTACATTATGATTATTTAATATATAAAGACTATATATTATTGAATTACAAGATTAGATATACTTTAGTTGATCTAAAATATTGATGTGTTCAAATGCTCTTCAAAACACAACTGAAAGTCCATGAAACTTGTCTTTCTGTATTTGTGAATGAAGCGCCATCTCCTGGTTAAAACCTGAAATTGAAAATCTGGCAACGCCCTCTTGGAAAAGAGTGGGAGGGCTTAACATTCCTCTATACTGGTATTTGGCAGGTAGTAGGCAGGAAGCTGTAAGCTGGAGTCCGAAATGCAGTGCTACATCTGTAATAGTCCGCCCAGAATATATACTTTAATATGTGGCATACATAAATGTACATTATAATGGAATAGGCTTGGGAAGCTGGAGGCGTGTTTTGAAAACTTTTTCGATAGGTCTGGTAGCCCGGTGCCTCCACTGTTTACATTCATGGGCGCGTGATATGACGTCATCGGCAGGCGACGGTCTGTATATGGGCTATACCATGTCATGAGAACGAGAGGGGGATGGTTGTAATGATACAGGTTGATCGGTTTGAAAGAGTTTTTCTATTCCACAGTTTTACTGTTTGTGAGATCTGCTATGCTTTATCTTTATGCAAGGGGGGGAACAATCAGTGTTCAGTGTTAGACGTAGCAAATTGACGCTCACATATGTTACCGAGAAGAGGGTCGAATGGGGGGGGAAAGGGGAGGGTTGTAACTCAGGGATCCACCACCAACTCACAACAGGTCCAGGGAATAAATACAGATAAATTGGAACATTTGAATATTGTATCATTTAATGTAAGAGGACTTAACTCTCCGTATAAACGTTCAAAAATCTTAGATTTCTTACGCAGAAAGAAGATAGATATTGCAATGTTTCAGGAGACACACCTTAAACCTAATGACATTTCAAGGGTTCAAAACAGATTCTATAAACCTTTTGTGGCATCAACTGATGTCACTCGCACTAAACGAGCTATGATACTTGTGAGGCGTAACATAAATGTATCAATTGAAAGGATTGGCTCTGACAATAAAGGACGCCAGATGATTATATAATCAGACAACGTCCGTTAAAAAACATTATGACACATAATGAGAGACGTTCTGCAGTAAGGAGGGGCGTTTCACCGACGACAGGTGTCCTTAATTTCATGTAGTTGACGTAGCATTTTTTACTTTACACGACACTGTTCAACACTTAATTTTGCTTCACTCTTTAACTAAACAACCGTGGATGTCTTTAAAGACTCTTTCGCTAAAGATTTTTGAAGACATCCGCGTTCTTGTGACACGTAAATACTACGCTTCCTGTGTTTTGGTGCGGACTGTGTTCACACCAGCAATGAACCGCTCCAGAGTTTGCAAGCAAGCGTTCCGAGACCATCTATTTTAGCGGACCAGAGTCCGGTAATTTAGTTCACTTAAGAAACGAACCGCACCAAGCGGCTAAACACACCAGGGTTTGATTCAACCGAACTATAAAAGGCTGGTGTGAATGCACCCTTAATCTCTTTATAACAGACTTAAACTTAATTGATGTGTGGAGGGTGCATAATCCATCTGCGAGAGACTATACATTTTTCTCCACGAGACATAAAATCTTCTCTCGAATAGAGTACATTCTTGTATCTTCTGGGCTGATCCCTTTGATACAGTCAATTGAGTTCCTACCCAGACATCTCTCGGATCACAACCTATCAACTCACAAGACCTGATGGATTTAATTAGGAAAATGAAGCCATCTTCATGCCCCCTGGATGTAATACCGACTTCCCTATTTTTGAAAGTTTTACCAACCATTTACAATGCTGTATCAACTTAATAGTTGATACATACTTCCTTGTCTACAGGATGTGTCTCTTCCTATTTTAAGCATACTACTATTCAGCCCATATTAAAGAAAACTAACTTAGATCCAGCCTTGCCCGTGAACTACAGGCCTATATCTAAACTACCCTTTCTCTCAAAAGTTCTAGAGAAGGTCATGGCCAACCAACTCACTGCTGCACTGGAGAGGCACAATATTTACGATAAGTTCCAGTCAGGTTTTCGGAAAAAGCACTCCACTGAAACGGCTCTCCTGAGGGTTTCTAATGACATCCTGATGGCTTCTGATGTGGGTGATTGCTCTGTGTTAGTACTTCTTGACCTAAGTTTTGCGTTTGACACTGTAGACCACCATATCCTGATCAAGAGGTTACGTGACTGGGTGGGCATATCTGCCATAGCATTAGACTGGTTTGAAACATATCTTGCTGATAGAAGTTTCACCGTCTCGATTGGAGACTTTGTGTCAGACTACTCTCCACTGTCCTTTGGTGTCCCGCAGGGCTCGGTCTTGGGGCCTCTGTTATTCTCCCTATATTTGCTACCCTTAGGACAGATCATAAATAGTTTTAACATTACATATCACTTATACACGGACGATATCCAGCTCCACATTTCATTCAAGCCTAGTGAGGCTTTTAGGATATCAATACTCTTAGAATGTCAACATAGTCTGACTATACAGACTGTGTAGTCTGACTGTCGTGAGGAGAGGGAGGGGGATAAGGAGAGGGAGGGGGAGAAGGAGAGGGAGGGGGAGAAGAAGAGGGAGGGAGAGAGAGGGAGGGAGAGAGAGAGAGATCTTGGATGACTGAGCTCACGTTGAGGACGTAATGCATGTTTGCAGGTTACGTGCCAGTTGAATAAAGATGGACACTCGGAATGAGAGAAGTAGTCCGCTTCGTCTGTTTATGTAGACAATTATATGTCCATAGAACAGAACATTACAGGTGGATCGATAGATAGTTATATATAGATAGATAGAGAGATTTGTACCTAAACAAAACACAAGTCTAACACCAAGCGTTTAAATCAGCACTGGTAGCGATATTTTATACTTCATGCTATCTGCACAAACTATATCATATGAAAATCTGAGAGTCCAAAGATTTTATTGGTATAAGTTTCATCCCTGTGCGATCAAAACTCACTGTTCTGTATGATAAATAAAAGAACATTGTGCCTTGCAAATCAATAGCGGGTACATTTTACCCGTTGGCGGTTTTAGGTATACAACGACCTCTGGCGGTTCTAGTTTTAAAGAACAACACATTTATATCGCAATTGAGATCAAAACTGACAAAAATATATAATCTTGAATAAGAATAGCGTCACAGATGTGACGTGGTTTGGGCCGCCATCAAGGGTTTTATACGAAATAATGCCATACGGTTCAGTTCCCATCGACATAAAAGCAGACTGCAAAAGGTTTCCCACCTAGAAGAACTATGTAATATGTTGGAAAAAGGCCTAAAAGAGAGATACACTATATCAATAGAAAGTGAGCTCAAAACAAAGCAAGCAGAACTTAACGATCTATTAACCTGTTAAGCCCCAAGATCCCCGCCGGCGGGTACTTTTTCTTTTTTTTTTCACGACACTGTGTCTCAGGGGATCTTAATATTTAAGAACCTATTAATGTGTTATACCAGATTAACGGGAATAATCTCAGCTAACTGACGATACAAACCATTTTTACCAAAACAAAACACAAGTTTTATAAGAAGCATCTAAATCAGGGGTTCCCAACCCCCGGTCCGCGGACCGGGTAGGGAAGAGGAGCGCACAGGAGACAACCGTTTAATTGCAGACTTTTATGTTTATGTGGGGAAATGGAAGTGCATACATTATTTGAGATATATTTCAAACTCGGACTTCATTTTAAGGACATGTCGGCCAGGGGTGTAGAGCTATTTGTTTAAGCACCGGATTGACAAAACAGGAGAGTAAACCAGTCTGCCTTGATCTATAAATTCATGTCCGGGACTCTCACGGTATCTGCTGCCACAGCTGTTTTATAGAAGGAAAACCTCCTTCACTTCATGAAATGGCTGCAGCATCAGGAGGCAGCGGGACGTATACTCCGCCTCTGAGAAGTGCAGCACCAGCGCGCGTGCCTTTTTACGCACCGCCTTCGCTGTGTTTACCTTCATCAGAACAGCTTAAGAGTGACTGCAGCTGTGTGTTAACCACACACACACCTCTACACACATCTCTACATACATTGAAATGCCCGATTACTCCCCCTTTTATTAGTTTTATTAAGGAGATGTCCAGTCACCAAGGCGCATGATGTGTGTGTGTGTGTGTGTGTGTGTGTGTGTGTGTGTGTGTGTGTGTGTGTGTGTGTGTGTGTGTGTGTGTGTGTGTGTGTGTGTGTGTGTGTGTGTGTGTGTGTGTGTGTGTGTGTGTGTGTGTGTGTGTGTGTGTGTGTGTGTGTGTGTGTGTGTGTGTGTGTGTGTGTGTGTGTGTGTGTGTGTGTGTGTGTGTGTGTGTGTGTGTGTGTGTGTGTGTCTGCTCTGCTCTGCTCTGCTCTGCTCTGCTCTGCTCTGCTCTGCTCAGCTCTGTGTGTTCGGTGTGTTTGTGTCTGTCCTACACCGGCATTTGTTTTCAAATGACCATGAACAGTAATTTACACACATCTGGCTAACTCCATAGGCAGCCTATATGCGGGTGTTCCGAAAATAAATTAGTTTAATCTTAATCTCGATGTAGTGCTAAATGCTGTCGGACGTGCACCGGAACGAACGTCACTATCATAATATCTTCTGAAAACAAATGCCAGTGACACACACACACACACACACACACACACACACACACACACACACACACACACACACACACACACACACCCACCGGACATCTCCTTCATAATGTGCCTTCTCCTTGTTTTCCCAGCATTCACTGGATTATCCGTAAATCATACAAACAAAAACAAAACGTTGATTTATCTGTTTTCCCCGTTTTGGTTTAAAAACGGAATAACGTCGTTTTTTTGGTTTTCCGTTTTTCCGAAAAACCAAAAAACAACACCGTTTCTTTTTTAAACGTTGTTAATATGTTTTGGATGCATATTGTTCTAATATTTTTCTTCAGGCTGTTACATACAATTAGCCTCTGTTGCTACCTGCTGGTGGTGAGTAAATATTAAAATCAGTTAAAATTGACAACCGGTCCTCGATTTTTTTTTTATGTATCTGCCGGTCCTTGGCACAATGAAGGTTGGGAACCCCTGATCTAAATGACCCCTGAGCGAAAAATGCTAACCTATTACTGCACCGATAATCACTCCTAGCTCCCTTATTACTTATCCTAGGTGCATATCCAAAACTGAAAGATACAAACTTGCGACTTTATCAACAAAAACGTACATCAAAACAAGTGGCGCTAGGTAGCCCACAATGCTAACATGGCTTACCTTCTTCTTTGTCTGGTCTAAACTGGTCTTCAATGGCATTAAAATGATAAAAACTATGCTGTAGTTAATCCATATGTTAATGTCCAATGTGGCTGCGTCCCCCTTTGAAATGTTCTGATAATGTTTTGCAAGCTAGCATGCGCAGAGACGCCACCTTTTTTTTTTAACTTGAGTGTATGCGGGACGATTTCTCTTGGATTCTATTGGCTCTAACGGTTAGAAAGAGATGTAGCATGTCAAAATTGAACAAGGGGGGCCAGAGATATGGAAAATCCACCCAAATGGCCCCAGAAGAGGTTTTTTTTGCTAAATCTGTCTAAAAAGGTCAGATATCACTTGTTTTGCATCAATCTTGATACAGGGTACTTATTATATGTTGTACTTTGGATTCATAAAGCTTTTAGTCTACTAACCCATCATCCAAGGTTAGTTTTCACTATAAGTACAAAATATTTTTGGGACGGACACTATAATTTACAGTTTTTTACCATGTTCATTCTGAATTTTCTTTAAAATAAAAAACATCGATATTGATTCTGAATTTTCTACATCCAACTCACAGGTTTATCATTGCTTTGAGAAAAAATATTATTAATTTAACCCTTTTAGAAGGGAAGATATGGTCATTTGTTCTGGGAATGTCATTTTCGAGCCTGTAACCTGAAAAACAGGCTTGGGGCCTAACAGGTTAAGACACAGGGCAGAATATATGATCCATATAACCAAACACAAGTATTATGCAGAAGGCAGCAGACCAAGCCACCTGTTGGAACTAACTTTAAAACAACAAGAGGCTAAAAGGACCATACCAGCAATCCAATGTAATAAACGCGGAACAGTATCTTCTACAGAGGAGATAAATTAAACATTTAAAAATTACTTTAAAGAACTGTATTCAAGTAGCTCAGTTCCTTCTGACGAAGACTTCGCCAACATTTTTAGCGGGTTAGGCCTCCCTACATTATCATTAGATGACACCAAAACACTGGATTCACCTGTCACGCTGCAGGAGCTATATAAAGCAGTCAAAGCTACAAATAAGGGCCGTACGCCGGGTATAGATGGCATACCTGTGGAACTCTATTTAAAATTTGGGGATATTATTGAACCGGTATGGTTAGAAACACTTAATTATGCTACCAATAAGGGTATGTTCCACAAATACTTAAATATGGCTCTGATTACGGTTATACCAAAACCTGGAAAGGACCCCCTTGAATGTTCTAACTATCGCCCAATATCACTGATAAATGCTGACCTCAACATTTTTTCCAAGGTCTTAGCTATTAGACTTGAGACGGTGGTTGGGAAATTAATAAGCCCCGATCAAACAGGCTTTATTAAAGGGCGGCTCGCATCTGATAATATCCGCATTCTCCTGCACATACTGGGCGCAACACATACAATTCCACCTGCCTGTGGCCTTTTGTTTTTAGATGCTGAAAAGGCGTTTGATCGCCTGGAATGGCTATATCTATGAAGGGTTCTGAAAGAATTTAAATGTGGAGATACATTTATAAACATGATTCAAACATTGTATGCGAATCCCACAGCTCGAGTATGTGTGGGAGGAAGCTTCTCCGACTTATTTGACATAAAACGGGGTACAAGGCAAGGAGACCCTCTGTCTCCTTTAATTTTCAATCTCAATTCCTTAGGAATTGCCCTCAGATTTCCCCCATCACAATAGGTGGAACGTCACACTCTATATCACTATAATTATGTGGACGATACATTAATCTGTATGGCAGATGTTCAGCGAACCCTCCCCTGTGTCTTAGAAGTATTGGAGAAGTTTGGGCAGCTTTCGGGATACAAGATTAACCAATCAAAATCAACACTGATGCTTCTTAACATAGGCCAAAGTGAGGTGTCCCTCCCACCCCAGATCAATGTTTCAAATGAGGTCCTCTTTAGGTACTAAGGTTAGTACTTCCTTATCATCTATAGCTAAAACAAATTAGTCTTTAGTTTTGAAAAAAATAGAAGAAGATATTACAAGATGGAAACACCTTCCAGCATCAGTCCCAGCCCGTTTATCGGTTGTTAAAAAAAACATATTACCCCGCATACATTTCGTAAGCTCAATGATCCCCCTGTGCTAGCACCTCCAACAGGATACTGGCAAAAACTACATTCTTTACTACAATGCTATATCTGGAATGGTAAACGACAGCTTTTCAGTATAAACAATCAGATGAGGGATTGGCATGCCCACATTTTAAACTATATCATTGGGCATACATATTAAGATCTCTCAGCTATTGGGTAAATGAGGATAAAATGCCATCTTGGAAGAATATGGAACAAGACTTAATAGCGCCGATAAGATTAAGGGACTTTCTCCTTTTAGGTATATCTACCAAAAAATGTGATTTACTGTATGGTCCAATTTTAACTTATATGATTAAAGTGTTCAGAGTAGCAGGGACATTCATAAACTAAGAGTGTGTGGTGTAGGTCATCTCCATTATGGAACAATCATAACCTATTGACTGGGAGGAAACCATTTAACAACAAAGCTTGGGAGGATAAAGGTATTAAAACTCTTCAGGACATTAATGGGGGAAATTGTATTCTTGACTTTCAAAAACTGGTCTCTCAATATAATATTGATCAACACTTTAGAATATGGTCTGCCTGTAAAGCCTATGGGGTCCCCTGGGGGTCAGATTTGAAAGAACATCCTATTCTGAGTTGGGTGCAGAGTGCTCCCAAACAAATAGTTTTGTTTATCTATAACAATCTTAACTCCCAGAACTATATGCCTACATAAGGCATGAGAGCATGGGATAGGAAAATATCCACTTTAGGACAAGAATTGGATTGGGATGCAATTTGGGCTAATGTTACGGGTGCTTCAAAAACCCAAACCATCAGTATATACATCTGAAATGTTGTCATAGAGCATATCTAACACCAATAATTAGACACAGAATTGGATTGGTACCTGACCCGTATTGTTCATTTTGTCACCAGGGAACCATTGGCTCTTTCTTATATGTTGTATGGGAGTGTCCAGGAGTATTACACTTTTGGGGGAAGGTTATTGGTAGCCTTACAGATTTAATAGGGTTAAGATTGTGGTGTAGGATAGAGGGATGGGATTGAATTAATCCAAAATGTTGAATTGAATTGTCTTCTGTACAGTGTTGTAAATTGAAGATGTTGCAATAAAAAATGTATGATTAAAAGAAATATATACAGTGGGGCAAAAAAGTATTTAGTCAGCCACCAATTGTGCAAGTTCTCCCACTTAAAAAGATGAGAGAGGCCTGTAACTTTCATCCTAGGTATACCTCAACTATGAGAGACAAAATGAGAAAATCCATGTGATTTAAAAATCCATAAAATCACATTGTCTGATTTTTAAAGAATTTATTTGCTAATTATGTTGGAAAATAAGTATTTGGTCAATAACAAAAGTTCATCTCAATACTTTGTTATATACCCTTTGTTGGCAATGACAGAGGTCAAACGTTTTCTGTAAGTCTTCACAAGGTTTTCACACACTGTTGCTGGTATTTTGGCCCATTCCTCCATGCAGATCTCCTCTAGAGCAGTGATGTTTTGGGGCTGTCGCTGGGCAACACGGAATTTCAACTCCCTCCAAAGATTTTCTATGGGGTTGAGATCTGGAGACTGGCTAGGCCACTCCAGGACCTTGAAATGCTTCTTACGAAGCCACTCCTTTGTTGCCCGGGCGGTGTGTTTGGGATCATTGTCAGTGATGCAAATTAGTCGCTTTTCGGCACCTCCCGCTTTTTTAACGCTGCTTTGGGTGACTTGTGTAATTCATGGAGAACCGAAGAGGGGCGGGGGGGGTGTCCATCAGTCCGTCCGTTAGTCCGTCCGTTAGTCCGTCCGTTAGTCCGTCCGACTGACAGACAACTTCTCACTTCAAAAAAGAAGAAGAAATCTAGATCGCAAAATAATTAAACGTGGTTATGTCTCGTCTGAAAGGAGTGTAGACTAGACTAGAGTGCTTACGGAGAGCACCGGAACGCCGCTCCAGCTCTTCAAATATTTTAGTACCCATAAGGAGCCGTACACATGCTGCAGTGTTTGCGTGGCTGCGTCTTTAGTTGTAAGCACAGTGGCGATCTGTTGTTATTAGCATCTGGTTAGCTAGCTATGCTAACAAATTTAAAGAGCTTTTCTACAACCAGGTGGAAGAGAGCTCTCTCCTGAGAGGCTCAAATAACCTCAGCTCAGTGAGGTTAAGGCACACCTTGATATGATCATTATAATTATTAATGAGACATTAGAGACTAAATGAAAAACAGGTATAAAATACTATATGACAGTAACAAAAAAGTTGTTAAAAATAACAAGAATAGAGTTTAAAAGGGGAGTGATTTGTAAAATATCCAAAAAGAAAAATCTGCTTACAGTTCTGTTTCAAATCGGTGTTGAAAGATGTACCCATAGATCTCCTCATGTTGCTCTCAAAGTGCAACAGATTGATGCTTTTAACTTCAATATTTTACCAAAAATCTTCCCGGGGGAGCATGCCCCCGGACCCCCCTAGAGGAAGTTAGGTCCCCCCCACTTAAATCATGTTCACATGGATACTAAATACATTTGCACACATCTTGTGTCCATATATTTCTGTTTTGGTGGTGATGCCACGCCGTGCACATGCATGCATCCATGCGCGAGTCATGGTAAGATATCTGGATTAAGAGGTTGCTTTTTCTTTGCACAGCATGAAAGAAAGGCCGAATGAATTGGCTGTGATTTTAGTTTTTTTAAGCAGAGGTTGAGTTCAATCATTTGTATGGCCCTCGGAGGATTTTGTAAAAATTGAAAGGAAAAAGGTTCCCCACCCCTGCTGTAATCTCATCTTTTTAAGTGGGAGAACTTGCACAATTTCATTTCATTTCATTTCAAACCTTTATTTAGACAGATTGGTCCCTTGAGATCATCGATCTCATTTACAAGGGAGACCTGCATCATTTAGTTCCACATGAAACATAAAAACAACAAACAAACAAACAACAGAGGATATCATATTTACATATTCAACATTTACAAATACCCAGAGTGTCAGAAAGCATTTCATTTAGACATGCCTTAAATACATTCAGAGAAATAAAAATGCTCAATTTCAATTTTGCCTGTAGACTGTTCCAAGCAAGTGGAGCTGCGCACATAAAAGCTGTCTTACCTAAGACAGTCCTTACTCTTGGCACATCTAACAAGACTATATCCTGTGATCGCAGACAATAGCTGCTTGCAACTTTCTGCTTTATCAATGAACAGATATAATACGGGAGTTTGCCCAACATAGCTTTATAGATAAAAGTGTACCAGGGACTGAGCCTCCGTACAGTGAGTGATGGTAAACCTGCCTTGGTATACAATGTACAGTGATGAGTAAGTGCTTTACAGTTTGTGACAAATCTCAGAGCACTATGATACGCAGCATCTAGTTTGCTCAGGTAGTTGGCAGGTGCATTCATATACAGCAGATCACCATAGTCCAGCACAGGTAAAAAGGTCACAGTGACTAGCCTTTTCCTGGCCTCAAGTGAGAAACAGGACTTATTCCTGAAAAAGAAACCTAGCCTAACCCTCAGTTTTTTAAGCAGGTTATTGACATGAAGTTTAAAAGAGAGACAGTCATCAAGCAAGATACCAAGGTATTTGTAACAGGCAACAACTTCAAGTTTTGTTCCTTGCGTTGATACAATATCTAAAACAGGCTCTGGTGTCTTTTTAGCTTTTGAAAAGAGCATTATCTTGGTTTTATCCACATTTAAAAGAAGCTTTAGTTCAGAGAGCTGAGTCTGAATAATGTTAAAAACAGCCTGTAATTTAACAACCGCCTCCTGAATGGAGGGACCTGCACAATACATCACGGTATCGTCCGCATAAAAATGTAAAGTAGCTTCATCCACATTTTCACCTAAACTGTTGATATATATGGAGAATAAAAGTGGACCTAAAACAGAACCTTGAGGAACACCATTAGCAATGTTTAACCACTCAGAAGACGGCCCATCAAAGTGAACACATTGGGACCTTTCAGAGAGGTAGTTCACAAACCACCCCACTGCATGGCTGGATATGCCAGTACTGAGTAGCCTCTGTTTTAAGACGCGATGATCAACGGTGTCAAACGCTTTGGAAAGGTCAATAAACAGAGCTGCACAACTCTGTTTATTATCTAGCATACTAGTAATATCATTTACCACTTTCATTGTTGCAGTGATGGTGCTATGTTTCTTCCTGAAGCCTGACTGATGTTTAGACAGGATATCATTTATACATAAAAACTCCTTTACTTGTTCACTCACAAGTCGTTCGAGCACCTTAGCCAAAACTGACAATTTAGAGATTGGCCTATAGTTATTTAAAATAGTTGCCTCCCCTCCTTTCAGTAGAGGCAGGACATAAGCAGACTTCCATACTTTAGGAATTGTATTTGTGCTGAGGGAGAGGTTAAAAAGAGAAGTAAGAGGTGGAGCAATAAAATCTGCAGCTATCTTTAAAAAGAAAGGTTCTACGTTGTCCGGGCCAGCCGGTTTCCTAGGATCTAACTTGGATAAAGCTTCATGGACAATACCAACAGTTAAAGGAGTAAAACTGAAAGGGTTTTCCAGACCACATTGTTCAGAGTCAAGGACTGGAGCGTTCACAGAAGCAGAAGCACAGTCAGTGACAGAATCAAACAGAGAGCCACAAGAGACAAAATGCTTATTAAAGCAATTTAGCATGGTGGCCCTGTCTGATATAATGCCAGATGCTGTGGTGAGGCACGGAGGTAGCTCATTTGGGATATCACCAGTGGAAATCGATTTTATGGCTTTCCAAAATTTCCTAGGATTATTCAGGTTTTCTGTGGTAACTGACAAATAGTACTTTGACTTAGCACTTTTGACATGTGAAGTAAAGCTATTCCTTAGCTGCCTAAAGCGTAGCCATTCTACCTCTGAGCCTGATTTCCTAGCCTTTGCCCAGGCATTGTTTCTCTCATGAAGGAGACTGGACAGTTCAGCAGAAAACCAGGGATTGTTTCGTCCCTTCACTCTAAATTTACGCAGAGGTGCATGTCTATCTATAATTTTTATAAAACCAAGATAAAAATAAGACCATGCAGTTTCTACATCAGCACCGAGATCGATTTTTCCCCAATCAAAATCAAACAGATCATGTAAAAAACCCTGCTCCACTAAGTGTTTTTTATCTCTCTTTGTGATGATGCGTGGTTTAACTTTTTGGACCTTAGTGTCCCTAATTGTGGCTACAACACAGTGGTCACTCACATCATTAGCAAATACTCCCACAGATGAGTATTTATATGGAACATTTGTTAAAATGAGATCAATTAAGGAGGATTTATTTGGGGACTTAATATTTGGGCGAGTAGGACTGTCTATAATCTGAGTAATGTTCAAAGAGGTGGCTGACTAAATACTTTTTTGCCCCACTGTATGTGGTGATTGTCCAGATATACAAAATGTGTAAGTACACTTTGTTTTTATCTGCAGGTCAAACAACATGGAGTTTGCTAAAGTCACACACAAATTATTAAAACACAAATCAAATGATTTAATTATGATCATACTGTCTCTCATACTCATCTCAGTATGGCTGTGATTTGTGTTCTCAGTGAATCCAAACAATTAGCAAGATGAGATAGGCACTTTTTTCTGTGTTTGTTCATGTATGCCTGCATTTTTATTACTGTTTGTGTCCATGCCAGGCACTGGGTGCTCTGGACAGAGCCCTGCAGCAGAATCCCAGTGATGTGACCGTGAGAGCAGAGCTGTATTTCTCCAAAGGGAACCAGTTTAGAGAGATGAACCAGCTGGACCGAGCCTTCCAGGTATTGTTCTGTCTTCTTCCTCCTCTCTCTCTGCTTCTCTCCAGTCAGGTTTCCATCCAAATACCCCTCAAATGTAATCCAACTTCCAAAAAATTGGCAAAGAAGATGCCGTGTTCATTAACCACCATTATGTGAATTTGAGGGGCTGGTGCTGCTAATTCTCCAGTCTCCTGCCATGAAATGAATGCAGAAGTGGGTGCACATTTGTTGAAAGACAAGGTAGAAACAGGTTTGAATAATGTATTAATTTAAGGAACAAAGCATTCACCTCATTGCAGTGTTGTAGTGAAGTCACCAATTCACGAGTCTAAGTCACTCTCGAGTCACCACTCTTCGGGTCCGAGTCCAAGTCTGAGTCACCAAGGGAGAGTCGTAGTCGAGTCCAAGTCCGAGTCACCCAAGAAGTGTCCGAGTCGAGTCCGAGTCATCATTACCTGTGTTCGAGTCCGAGTCCGAGTCCAAGTCTGAGTCACCCAAGGAGTGTCCGAGTCGAGTCTGAGTCCGAGTCATCATTACCTGTGTTCGAGTCCAAGTCGGGGTCACCTAAGGAGTGTCTGAGTCGAGTCCGAGTCAGAGTCATCATTACCTATGTTCGAGTCCGAGTCCAAGTCCGAGTCACCTAAGAAGAGTCCAAGTCAAGTCTGAGTCATCATTACCTGTGTTCGAGTCCGAGTCACCTAAGAAGGGTCAAAGTCAAGTCCGAGTCACAAGTCTTCATGTATTAACCTTCGTGGATATATGTTTTGAAATGTAGCTGCTCCTCTACATTGCTGTTATCCTGTCATGTTATACTAATCTGTCTATTGAACTGCTGTGAAGCGAGTTTTGCTACAATTCTTGTAATAGGTGCTATACAAATATAAAGCTTATTATTAATATTATTATTATTATTATTATTATTATTATTATTGTAAATGACCTATAAAATGTCTGACTATATTTAAAATTAGTTACCTTTTAGAGAAGTGATTATATTTGTATGCCAATATTTTCCTATGGTAACGTTTTCATTTTGCACTTTTATTTTGATAGTAATAAGAGCAGGACTCTTATTTCGAAGGAACTTTTACCGGTTAAATCGGTTCACTGATAAAGATTTAGTCCCAGAAAGCACATGGCTACATAGCATGCAAAATGGTCATTCTGCATGTTAAGTAGCCATGTGCTTTGTGTTATCGGCTGAATCTTTATTTATTGATCAGATCACGTTACTCTGATGATAGTGTTCAAGACAGCCATGTCTGAACTCGATCCTTCGAGTAATGTGTTACGGAGCCTTCTCTTCAATATTGTTTCCACATAACGAGCATTTTGCGCTGCTCTTTTTCCAATGTGGAAGCAGAATGTGTGAAAGCATACAGCACGATGCGGGGTGTGTCTCTAGACATCTCTAGACTGGAATAACGGGGCCCAGTACGTGAACTCGTCTCGCAGGTGCACACACCAGGATAGAGGACATCAGACTGAAGAGAAGATTTGCTCGAGTCCAAGTCGGAGCGTCAATGTACAACTCGAGTCCGAGTCACCGTGGGGGGAAAAATTCATGAGTCCGAGTCCAAGTCAGCGTACGCGATAATTCACTAGTCCGAGTCCAAGTCATCGTGCGCGAGAATTCACGAGTCCAAGTCGCGTCAATCAGTGCCCGAGTCGAGTCACGAGTCCCGAAAATCGGCACTCGAGTACTCCATCTCTGCCTCATTGTAGCTAATGCAAGATGCTTTATTTAAATATCAAAGCTGCCTTAAACTCACGAATCAAAGTTGAGTTGATCAATCATACAGTTTGGCAAACCTTAAAGGTGGGGTAGGTAAGTTTGAGAAACCGGCTCGAGATACATTTTTTGTTATATTCCATGGAATGCTCTTAAAATCCCGATAGCAATGAATATCTTAAGTGCTTTGACAAAAAATCCATAAAAAAATGTCATCTGTGGAAGCCGTAGCGCTGTAAAAAGCATGACCAATCATTTTAGCTGGCCCGGCTAAAATAACTGGATGGCCTACCTGCCTGTCAGCCTTCAATCTGTGCACAAACTTATCTCGTGCCCTCATTGGTCATGTGCGCGTTCATGTGTGTTGGAGGAGGGGCTCTGTAAGGAAGTGACAGACTTTTTCCGGCTGTGTATTTTCAAATTCCAGAGCACTCAAGCTGGTTTCTCCAAAATTACCTACCCCACCTTTAAACTGGGAATATCCCTCTTTCAGTCGATCGATCTACCACTTTGATCCAGAATAAGATCTCCACCAATTTAACATGGACTGTGTTCACTCATCCAAGTCGTGTACATTGAAACCAGCTGATACAAGGGTGATAAGCGCCCTTGCATTAACCTGTTAAACCCCATGCCCCCCCAAAACACAACAATATTCACGAAACTGTGTCTCAGGGCTTCTTAACATTTAACAACCTATTAATGTGTCATACCCACTTAACGGGAAGCAACTCAGTTAACTGACGATATGAAACATTTTTACCGAAACAAAACACAACTCTAACGCCAAGCGTCTGAATTAGCACTAAGCAAAAAAGTGCTAACTCACTTAGCACATAACTCACGTTAGCGATCTTTTATACTTCATCAGATATGCACAAACTATATATCATATGAAAGCTGAGATTCCACAGTTTCCAATGGTATAACTATCATCACTGTGCGACCAAAACGTGCGGCAGCGAAGGCAAGCAAAGACAACACACAACTTAACTTTACGGAGCCTAAACGGAAAATACGTCTCACCTTTGCTGTTTTCTGATCAAAAGTTGTGTTCAATGGCATTAAAACGCATATAAAAACTGCTGAGGGTTAATCCCGTGTTTCTGTGTCACTTTGAAATTATTACTGATAATCCATCATAACATTTTGTCAATAGGAGTAGTTTTCATATGTATGAGAGCTGTAACCCAGCTTCCGGTTTGGGGTATGCTGGCTGCACATCACTCTCATTCAACAATGGTAATGTTTAGATGGATTTAGGAACTTCCCCTCGATTCTATTGGCTCTAACGGTTCAAAGTGGTGTCAAACACCAAAATCAACCGATGAGTTCCAGAGATATGGCAAATACACCCAAATTACCCCAGAAGTGTTTTTTTTTTCTAAACCTCTCTAAAAAGGTAAAATGTCACTATTTTTGCATCAATCTTGATACAGGGTACTTATTATATGTTATAGTTTGGATTCCTAAAGCTTTTTGTCTACTATCCCATCATTCAAGGGTGGTTTTCACTATAAGTAATGGGGTTTTTTGGACGGAAACTATAATTTAAATTGTTTTACTATGTTCAATCTGAATTTACTTTAAAATAAAAACACCTATATTGATTCTGACTTTTCTACATCCGACTCACAGGTGTATCATTGATTTGAGAAGAAAGATTATTAATTTAACCCTTTTAGAAGACAAGGTATAGTCATTTTTTCTGGGCATGTCATTTTCGAGCCTGAAACCTGAAAAACAGGCCCCAGGTTCATAGGGATGGCTTACAGAGCTTGTGAAGTGACCTTACCAGTAGCTATTAGCAGAACACTGATTGGTGACAAGTGACTTGAAACGAAGATGCTCTATAATCTGGTGATCTTTTAACAAGATGGCGGCCCAGACATCTGCCGAGTCTTCAGTGTTTTTGATTTTTTTTAAATGTTTTTAATGTATGTTCGTCCAACCCAATCTCACGGCATTTCGTGTGTCACAATTAATTTAATCTATTGAATTGGTCTCACCAACACGATTTTCGCATTTTTTTCGTGTCACACAACGATTTTAAAAGCAATGTATTTCTATTGGTAGTATGTGTTGTCCCTGCACCACGTATTTTTGTCCGGTCAGGTCTTGGAATACCAGAAGCTGTGTGGTTCATAAAAACATTTTCTCACTCAATATCTTACCCTAAGCCTAACCCTATCCCTTTTATTTTAAATTGTATAATGTCTGAGTTTTTTTGCCATCCGTGAGGAAAAGAAATGGGGCCTCAGAATACTGAAATCTGTATTATTTGTCATATTTTTTCCTTCTAATTTGTTATTATTTGGTGCAGGCACGAAACATCAGAACAATAGAAATACATTGCTTCTAAAATCTAAAATATTTTTTCACCGATCTGCTAATGGCCAGGCCCGTCTGTAACATTTTAAAACTCATAGTGGTCCCAGAGCCAAAAACCTACCTACATGCTGAATAGGAGGGCGGTGTGAGAGGAAGCAGAAGAGGGTGCAGAGGCATCCAGGCTAGGCTAGCAGCTAGCCCACACAGGCCCGCTATCCCGAGCATTCTCATGGCTAATGTACGCTCACTGGATAATAAAATAGACAACATAAGACTTATCCGGGCGACCCAGAGTGAGGTGAGAGAATGCTGTGTGTAGCTTTTCACTGAAACATGGCTCTGACTCTGCCATTCAGCTCGACCGGCTAACATGCTACCGCTCAGACAGAGCTAAGCTTAGCGGGGGAAGACCCGCAGTGGCGGTGGCATTGTTTACATCAGTGATGCTTGGTGTAGGGATGATTTCCCAACAAGAGAAAACAATACTCTGGATCTTGTTTATACCACAATCAAAGGATCTTACAAGGCTTCTCCCCTCCCCCACATCGGACTCTCTGATCACCTCACTGTTATGCTAAAACCGGCATAACGGCCCTGAGTGAAAGGCACCAGACCAGTTTCCAAAGAGGTACGTCTCTGGTCAGAGGACAGCACAGTTGCACTCAAAGACTGCTTTGAAACTACAGACTGGGACATGTTTAAGCAGGCAGCCACCTACAACTACACCACCAACATCCAGGAATATAGAGAAACTGTTACAAGCTACATCACCAAATGCATTGAGGATGTGACTCACACCAGATCCATCACCATCAAGAACAACCAGAAGCCATGGCTGACAGGAGAGGTCCACAGACCGCTGAGGGCCCGCAACATTACCTTCAGAGGGGGCAATCTAGCTGGTCCCAGAGCAGCCAGGGCCGACCTATCCCGCGGCATCCGTAAAGCCAAACGACAGTACACCAGGAAGATTACAGCTCACTTCCGTGACAGCAGAGATACACGGAGCCTGTTGCAGGGTATTAGGATCATCACAGACTACAAACCACCACCACAGACCTGTGACAGTGACATCCCTCTGCTGAACAACCTCAACGGCTTCTTCGCACGCTTCAAAACACAGAACAGCACACCTGCGCAGAAAACAAGGCCTCCACCTAACGACCAGGCTATCTGTCTGTCCCTAGGCAATACACTGTTAAGGATTATCACCCTTCTGGACCTGACAACATTCCTGGTCGTGTGCTAAAGGACTGCGCAGCTGAGCTCACATACAGTGGGGCAAAAAAGTATTTAGTCAGCCACCAATTGTGCAAGTTATTCCACTTAAAAATATGAGAGAGGTTATTAGAGGCCTTACAGATTTAATAGGGTTAAGATTGTGGTGTAGGATAGAGAGATGGGATTGAATTAATCCAAAATGTTGAATTGAATTGTCTTCTGTACAGTGTTGTAAATTGAAGATATTGCAATAAAAAATGTATGATAAAAAATATATATACAGTATGTCCTCATAGACATCTTCAACATCTCCCTGAGTCAGGCTGTTTTTCCCTCGTGCTTCAAGGTAACCACCATCATATCTGTGTCGAAGAAGTCATTACCATCCTGCTTCAATGAATACCGCCCTGTAGTGCTGACTTCCACCGTCATGAAGTGCTTTGAGTGGCTAGTCATGAAGCAAATCACATCCACCCTCCCCCCTCCCTGGATCCGTTTCAGTTTGCATATCGAGCGAAGCAGTCCACCGAGGATGCAATCTCCTCTGCTCTCCACCCAGCCCTCACTCACCTGGACACTAAAAACCCTTATGTTAGGATGCTATTCATATACTTTAGTTCAGCGTTCAACACCATCATCCCCCAGCAGCTGGTTTGTAAACTAACAAACCTGGGCCTCAGCCCCTTTCTCTGCAACTGGCTGTTGGACATCCTCACTGCCAGACTCCAATCTGTACGGGTCGGCAACAACACATCAGGCACCATCACACTGAGTACGGGGGCCCCCCAAGGATGTGTGCTCAGCCCCCTGCTCTTCACCCTGCTGACCCATGACTGCACACCCACCCACAGCTCCAACCACTTCATCACATTTGCGGATGACATAACTATGGTGTGTCTCATCAGCAACAACGACGAAACCCACTACAGGAGGGAGGTGAACCAGCTGGCCACGTGGTGCATAGATTACAATCTCTTTCTCAAAATTGGAAACGTCACACAGGCACAGGCAAGTATTCTGTAACTTATTATCCTCAGAATGTATGTGTTTAAATGTACAATAATGTTGGGCTGCAACAACTAATCGATAAAATTGATAAAAATCGTTTGCTAAAAAAGTTGGCTACGAATTCAGTTATCGATGTGTTGGGTCTATGTTGTTACTCTCCTTGTCACTCGAAAAAAAAATGGCGGAAGCGTAGAGAAGCACGGTCCGACTATAATTGCTTTTGGACAAAATGCCTAACTTGGAAAAAGCGAAAAAGATGGCTGTTTGGCAGGTTATATTTAGCTGACAGAAATGCAAAGGATGAGAAAACCCCATCCATGTACAAGTCATTAATCGAAACAAGACCATTAGTTGCCCAAATGTGGAAGGAGGGGTCAGAGCAGGATGGAGAGAACAAGTGATTGTTCAAGAGCGGTGCGAGCGTTGAAGCCCTGTGTAGGCCAAGTTATTTTCTGAATTGGAGCCAGATTTTAATGGTACTAGTGACCACTGGGAAGTTGAGAGCAAAGGATAGAGTGCAAGGAACCAGAGGAGGAGGAAGTCTCAGTATGAACCCAGGGTGGGCAGGAGTCTTGAGATTTGCAGCCAGCCCAATAGAGGAGTCTATATTACTATATTACAGGCCCATTAGTAGTAGCGGAAGTTTGGGATTAATAGAATATAGAATATATCTTTATTTGTCATCGAACAAAAGTACAACAAAATTTCCTTGGCAACTCTCACTGCAGTAAAAAATAGACACAATAAATAAATAACAGTGCTAAAAGCAGAGGTAGTGGCGATGACAGTGCATCGAGATAAAATTCTGTGTGTGTGTGTGTGTGTGTGTGTGTGTGTGTGTGTGTGTGTGTGTGTGTGTGTGTGTGTGTGTGTGTGTGTGTGTGTGTGTGTGTGTGTGTGTGTGTGTGTGTGTGTGTGTGTGTGTGTGTGTGTGTGTGTGTGTGTGTGTGTGTGTGTGTGTGTGTGTGTGTGTGTGTGTGTGTCGTGCGTGCGTGCGTGCGTGCGTGCGTGCGTGCGTTCTCAGTTGTTGTCAGGGGCGGCGGGTACTGTAGGCTAGGGAAGGCTAAGCCTTCCCAAATATTTTTGTCACTGCATCCTGGTAAAATTTAAATATAATGTATGTCTTTGACTCTTTGACATTAGCGCTGCTATGCAGCCACCGGACGACGCGCAGTTGCACGCGCAGGCATCTTTGTATTAAGCGGGCTTCGCTGTCGGATCGTGATGTGATTGGCCAACCTCTGTGGCCAATCACATCGCGATCCGACAGCGAAGCCCGCTAATTTCAAATGAAAAATTAGCTACTGCATAGTATAGTGTAGTCGAAACAGGTGGTCGAAAATGGATATACAGACTTTTTTCAAGGAAAACATTCAAACTAATCCCGATGCCACAACAAACACCTGCCAAGATAAGGTTACAACTAAGCCGGGCAGTGCCTGGGGCAAGCCGGGAATCGCGGCAGGAGGCAAGCCGGGATCGGCGGGACGCGAGCCGGGAGCCGAGCCGGGAGTGGCGGGAGCCGAGCCGGGAGCCTAGCCGGGAGTGGCGTGAGCCGAGACGGGAGGCAAGCCATGAGCCGAGCCGCGAGCCGGGAGCGGCGGGAGGCAAGCTGGGACGCTTACAGCATTGAGCGACACAAGGTGGGCTTGTAGGTGGAAAAACGTGTCTCCTGTAAAAGACTCTATGAAGGCCCTGATCTCCACCTTATCCGAACTGTCGGTGCCACCTTATCACAGATTTGTTGAGGCGTCTGGTCTGTTAAATGCTGTGAGAAGTGCAGATTTCTGCGTGAGTCTGATTATTTTCCATCAGTTACTCAGCATGTCAGGTGCATGTCGCACACAAGGCACTTCAAGGGAAAGAGACAACCCTGTCTAAGGCTGCAAGTGTCATTGAGTCCATGATGAAATGCTTTGAAAACATGAGGGCAACAAGTCAAAAGTGGGAGGACATCTGGATTGAAATCCAAGCATTCTGTCAGTCAGTTGGCGTATGCATTGAAGACAACGACGAGAGACCGCGCAAGAGGCCTGTCAAACAACCGTCTGTTCTTGACTGTGCATTTGTTACCAGCACCCTTGGCCAAAGAGATTACCAAACAAGCACAGACAAAAACAGCTTGAAAAAGAAATGGGCAATTCAGCTCTACTATCCTGTGCTGGATACACTTCTATGTGAGTGTTCAACACAGTTTTCACCGCAGTCAATGGCCATTGCAGAAAGTGTGGATGCAATGTTTAAATGTGACTTCAGAGGAGCAGAGAGCCTTCTCAGCCAATACGCAAGCCTCCTCTCCATCAACCCAAAACGTGCACTGACTGAGACGACAAAAATCCCAAGCGTATTGGTTGATAATATAAAAAAGGAACTTGCCACTGGACATTATCCTAACTTCAAAAAGCTGTTCTGCCTGGCTCTCTCGTTACCCGTTGGCACAGCAACATGTGAGAGATCGTTCTCAGCAATGCGGCGTATCCGAAACTGGCTCAGAACAACGATGCATCAGGAGAGGTTGACAACCCTGAGCCTGCTTCACATTGAGAGCAACCTCACAGAGAAAATCAAAGCAGAGGACATTATTGACGCCTATGATGCCAAGGCGAAGTGTCGCATATTGCTCCATTAAGGTAGGTAGGACAATGTTATAAGCTGCCAAATATTGATATTGACACTGTTTATTGTTTAAAAAAGTTAATGTTACAAATAAATAAATACATGGACAGATACAAGGAATAAAGCAGCAACCTCTACTGATAAACAATAAAATTAAAAGCTTATACGGCACTGGGCAGGGGTAGACATTAAGGGTAAAAATCTTTTTTCATTATCAATGGCCCCACATTGTAACGTTGTACTTGTAACAACGACAACCGCCTCACAATACGCTATGTTGTAGCGTTAATAAACGAAACAATTACGTTTAGTAGTTTAGCCTTCCCAAACCTGAGCTTCACGCGCCGCCTATGGTTGTTGTAATGTGCTCTAAGGTTTGGACAGGGATGGGAGTGATGGACAGCTCTGGGACAGAAGCTGTTCCTCAGTCTGTTGGTGTGTGATTTTATTGTCCTGAACCGTTTGCCAGATGGAAGTGAGTCAAACAGTGAGTGTGCGGGGTGTGTGGTGTCTCTGATGATGCTGCTGGCCTTTTTCCTCAGTCGATTTGTATAGATGCTGTCGAGGTGTTGGAGCTCAGTACCGACGATGCCACCCGTTAAAGATCCTTTCGCTCTGCAGCTGTGCAGCTGGCGTACCACACAGTGATGCAGCTCGTCAGGATGCTCTCGATGGTGGAACGGTAGAAGTTTACCAGCAGTGTCTGTTGTAGTCTGGCCTTTTTCAGTTTCCAGAGGAAGAAAAGTCGTTGCTGTTCCTTTTTCACCAGGTTTGAGGTGTTGGAGGTCCATGTCAGATGGTTCGACATGCTGACTCCAAGGAACTTGAGGTCCTCCACGCTCTCCACTGCTTCTCCATGTATATGGAGGGGGAGGTGGACTTCCTTTCTTGTTCTCCTGAAGTCAATGATGAGCTCCTTGGTTTTAGAGGTGTTAAGGACCAGGTTGTTGTCCCTGCACAATTCAAACAGATGTTCCATCTCCTCATTATCTGAAATAACCCTGACTACTGTGGTGTCATCTGCAAATGTAATTATGGTGTTGGAGGTGTTGATGGGGGTGTAGTCATGGTTGAAAAGTGTGAAGAGCATAGGGCTAAGCACACAGCCTTGGTGGGTTCCGGTGTTTAGGATAAGGGTGGATGATGTGTGCTTACCGATTCTGATTTGTCGTGGTCGATTTGAAAGAAAGTGGTGATAGACCACCTTCTGACTTGGGGAGCTGAAGAATAGATCTTTTAAGACGAGCTGGCTTGTCATTCCAGAGGAACGCATTAAATTGTCTGTCGAAACTGGTGAAGAAGGATTTATTGATACAAATAGGAATATGTTGGAAGAGATATAATAATTTTGCAGAATAACCATTTTGATAAGATTAACACGTCCCACAAGGGACAAGTGGAGGGAGTCCCACCTAGCTAAGTCCGATTTGCATTCACCCAATAGTGGTTGGACTTTTTTGCAAAACAAATCCTTAAAGAGCAACTTGCAGGTTAGAGACACCAGTGAATAAATGTGTAGGAAAATTATGAATACACTAGATTTTCCAGAAAATATACAGAAATATACACTACAGTGACATCTAGCGTCGTTTTAGTAAGACATTTTCACTTCCGCATAAAAAAGCCTCCGCACGTGACCTCCCGCGTGTGACGTGACATGGGGGAGAGTGGCCGGTCTAACGTATGAATAAACATGGATCACAATGCTAGTTTTGACACAGAAGAGGTTGAAAATATATATTTGAATGCATATGATTATAATTATGAGCCTGCTATGCGTCCAAGAGATCAGGAGCAGCCAAGGATTAGAAAAAATAACGGCCATCGGAGAGAAATGGAGCTTTGGTGTGTGGAGAACCAATGGAGAACAGAGCAGCTGTCTTGGTGAGTTACCGGCGTTAGCTAAAGTTAATGTTAGCTAACGTCAGTCACATCACAACATTGTAAAGTTAGCAATCATATATAATGCTATAACTAAAGTAGTATTGATAATATAGTAACGTTACTGGCAGGACTGTTGATACTGATCCATAACAGAAACTAATGCGCAAGTATCAGCCGTATCTCGCGTTACCTAATGCAACTCCACACTACGTCTTACGGTGCTGTGTATCGGAGGGGAGACGCGAGATAAAGCTGATACTTGACGATCTGGCGGAGAAAGGTTGTGGAGCCTCCGTTGATATGCCGTTGTAAATGGCTTGATGGAAAGCAGGTGTGTAGTCAGGAGGGTGCACAGCTGATTGCAGCATGAGTGGAGGTTGAGCCAGGAGCCAGGAGTGACAGCCACCACGCCCACACAAACAACACAGACAGGGGGAAACAAACACAAAGTAGACGGCTGGAGCAGTACAGCCATCACAGCTTTACCTAATGCAACTCCACACTACGTCTTACGGTGCTATGTACCAGAGGGGAGAGAGAGAGAGCAGCGAAGGGGGGGAGAGAGAGAGAGCAACGAAGGGGGGGAGAGAGATGTAATACGGTTTCCTGCTAAAGCTGTGGAGAGTATGTGCTGCAGGGAGGTGGATGCACAACGCACCCAGGAACGAAAGCTAGCTTCGGTCCTTTTCCCGTGAAGGAAACTGTGGACTCGATGCCCTGACAGGCTGGAGTTTGTGCAACCTGCCCAAACTCCAGCTCACCATGATTACAAATGGTGAAATGCAATGTAAAATTACCGAAAAAATACCAGCTCACTAAATCACAACCACTCAAACCAACTACAAACTACTACCGCGGATTGGGCAGAGAACGAGTCAGAGAAAGTTGCTCCCCCATGTGACGTAATATGACCCGTTTGACGTATGACGTTAAAAAAAAAGCAGTTTTTAGTAGCAGAGCTCAAAACGGCTCATTTTCCTCTGAATTCCTGCCCTTATGTCTTGTAAAACATATCAAATCCTGCATTAACATTTTTAATTGTAATTTTCAAGCAAGGTTGAGCATAAATGTAGTAAAAAAAAAAACCTGCAAGTTGCTCTTTAAAGGATCTGGGGATGTACACCCACAAGTATTTAAATCCATCTGACGCTGTCTTAAAGCCTAAATTTACCGGGCTGCATCTGACCCCAGGCCGGTCGCATATTGCTCCATTAAGGTAGGTAGGACAATGTTATAAGCTGCCAAATATTGATATTGACACTGTTTATTGTTTAAAAAAGTTAATGTTAAAAATAAATAAATACATGGACAGATACAAGGAATAAAGCAGCAACCTCTACTGATAAACAATAAAATAAAAAGCTTATACGGCACTGGGCAGGGGTAGACATTAAGGGGTAGACATTGTAACGTTGTACTTGTAACAACGACAACCGCTTCACAATACGCTATGTTGTAGCGTTAATAAACGAAACAATTACATTTAGTAGTTTAGCCTTCCCAAACCTGAGCCTCACGCGCCGCCTATGGTTGTTGTAATGTGCTCTGAGGTTTGGACAGGGATGGGAGTGATGGACAGCTCTGGGACAGAAGCTGTTCCTCAGTCTGTTGGTGTGTGATTTTATTGTCCTGAACCGTTTGCCAGATGGAAGTGAGTCAAACAGTGAGTGTGCGGGGTGTTATTTAAAGTATTTAAATCCATCTGACGCTGTCTTAAAGCCTAAACTTACCGGGCTGCATCTGACCCCAGGCCGGTCCCACTTCCGCCCGCTGTTTGCCTCTTTCTTCAGGACGCCACCACCCGCTCATCGATCAGTAAGGCAAAATGCGATCCGTATACTTTAGGGTTATGCTCATTTTAAGTTATTGAATTTAGGTTAGATTAGGGTTTAATACTCCCAAAATACTTCCCTGCATCTTTCTGCTGTTAAAGATTGTTTCAACTATACTTTTCAGTATTTGCCAACCATCTGATTTACTGTCCATATATATTGTGTAACCTTCCATTCATACATTTATCAATCATATTAATAATGGGATACTTATGTTATTATTTAGTGTTGTATATTGTTAGTCGTTAATAAATGTTTCATTTATAAAGAACCAGTTTATGTGTTTTTGTGTGTGAAGTAAATCAGCCTCTGTTCACTGAGCTTCGACTCCGACTTTCAGATTATCAGACTACAATAATTGATTATGCTATCCTATTTTCTCTCTTGACAGAGAGTGGTGCCCCAACCTTGGTAAACGTTATAGTAGTAAGTTCCTCGTTGGGGATTAAGAACAAAATTATTGACATATTTTCTTCTTTCTTTTCATATATACTCAACCTGTCTGCTAATCCTTAAGGTAGTGGTTTTCAAACTGTGGGGCGGGGCCCGGGAAGAAATTGTAAACAAACGCTGCTCGAAAAAATTGAGAAGTTTTTAACACGGCCGTCAGTTAAAAGAAAAGTGGATGAGTCTACAACAAGCCCTGCAGCAACTAAGCCCTAATCAAGAAAGTATGACTCATCATACATCTCCCTTGGCTTCACATCTAACGTGGTAGGTGGGGAGGAACGACCAGTGTGTGTCCTCTGTCTCAAAACCTTTGCAGTAGCGAGCATGAAACCAAACAAGATGAAACGTCACTTGGAGACCACACCCCAATGATGTGAACAAGCCCCTCGGTTTCTTTCAGAGAAAACTACAAGAATATCGTGGTCAGCAGATCTGCTTTCTTAAAACATCATCTGTCACATCTAATGCTCACCTTGCCTCCTATAAAGTGGCCTATCGTATCGCCCAGTCTAAAAAACCACACACCATCGCTGAGAAGCTCATACTCCCTTGCGCTATAGATATGGTTTCAACTTTAATTGACGATGCAACTGCACAAAAACTCAAAGCCATCCCCTTGTCCGACAACACTATTGCTAGACGCATTGATGAAATCTCAGAAGACATGAAAGAGCAGCTTGCTGAGAAAGTAAAAGACAAACACTTTGCGCTCCAGGTAGACGAGGCTACAGACAGTAACAAGGACTGTCTGTTAATTGCGTATGTCAGATAGGTGGATACAGATGAGCTGAGCGAGGATTTGCTATTTTGCGACTATGCCCGAAATAGAGCAACAGCTGATGAACTGTTCAAAATAATCGACACCTGTCTGAGTGAAGCCTAAATGAAATGGGAGGACTGTGTGGGGATCTGCCAAGACGGTGATCGGGCTATGACAGGAACACGGGGAGGGCTACAGGCGCTCATCAAGCGCGTTGCACCGAGAGCAGTGTGGACGCACTGTATAATACACAGAGAGACACTCGCGTCAAAGCAGCTGAGTCCGGAGCTTAATGCCGTTTTGTCCGGTGTTATAACCACCGTCAATTACATCAAAACAAGACCACTGAAAGCTCGCCTTTTTTCCGCATTGTGCAAGGGGATGGGCTCCGAGTACACAGCTGTTCTTTTTCACAGCGAGTCCCGATGGCTCTCTCACGGAAATGTGCTGTGCTGGCGCTTAAAGATGAGATCAGAATCTTCTTGGAGGAGGAGGGGAACGATCTTGCCAGCAAGTTTAATGATGTACACTTCCTCATGAAACTGGCCTACCTAAGCGACATGTTTGTGAAGCTAAATGAATTGAATCTGCAGTTGCAGGGCAACAATACATACCTTCCACACCTGGCAGACAAGATACAATCCTTCACACGGAAACTGGACATGTGGGACAGGAGACTAGAACGTGGGGATATCGACTCATTTGAGAATCTCAAGGCATTCCTCGAGACCAATGAGCTGCAGAACACAGCGTTCCCATGTATGAGAGATCACATCTCAGCCCTGAAAGTCAGCTTCCATAAATACTTCTCTGTGGATGACAGTGCCAAATACGACTGGATTAGAGATCCATTTGTTGCAACACCACCTACCACGTTCAGCACTGCAGAAGAGGAACAGTACATTGAAATGACTTCAGATTCAACCATGAGGCTGCTGTTCAAATCCAAGACCATGGCTGGGTTTTGGGTTGGAGTGGAGAAGGAGTACCCTCTCATTGGTCAGAGAGCTTTGAGCATACTGCTGCCTTTTGCCATATCCTACTTGTGTGAGACAGGCTTTTCTGCTGTTGCTGCCATCAATACCAAATACAGATCAAAGCTGAACATTGAGAATGAACTGAGAGTGGCGGTCTCAAAACAACAGCCCCGGTTTGAGAAGATCTGCGAGGGAAAGCAAGCAAGCACAAGTCATTGATAGGCTATGTGTGGAATAGGAATTGTATAGTGATGTGATCGTTTGCAACCTGCAGTAGAAATAGTAGTTCAGTGTTCATTCATATATTTTCCTTAAAGAAATTTGAATGAAAAAATCTATTTTTCACTTTTGTTCATGTGTAATCCCTAATAAAATATTAAATGATAGTTGGATCTTTGTATCCTCTTATTATTAGCAAAGAAAATGTAATGTTTTTACAACAATATACCATTAATCCTACCAATATAGATGGGAACCGGGTTGGGGGGTCCCGAAAATATTTACCCAAGGGAGTCCCGACTGAAAATGTTTGGGAACCACTGCTTTAAAGGGGACCTATCATGCAAAATGCACTCTTGTACATCTTTTATACATGAATATGTGTCCCTGGTGTTTCAGGGAACTCACCAAGTGTCAGAAAACACAACCCTCTCTCTTTTCCTCTATACCCAAATCTCTTAAAAAAAAAGGGGCTGTAACGGATCTGATACAGACTGATACAGATTTGAATTATTTTCTACTTCACAAAAGGGGTGCTCCGCTTAGTGGTCAACTCTCCACCTATCAGGGGAATGTGGAGTTGGGCCACGGCCAGCCATTGCCGCTCAAAAGCGCTGGAGACGCTGTAGTACATATGCCAGGCCTGTAAGTGGCGCTGTAGTCTGCCACAAAAGCAGCGAAGAAGACTTCCAGCGCATGGTTGCCATGTTTGCCATGGTTGCCCTTCTGTTTATTCTCCTCTGTGGCTCTTTTTCTCCCACCCCGAGGTAAGCGTTTGCGCCTACTGCTTTAAAACAAATGAATAATGACTCTATATAATCATATGTAAGGGATAATGTGCAGCGACGTGGTCATTATGGGGAAAAGAGCACCGACAGGCTGATCAGGAGCTGATCTAGATTGGCATGAAGGTGTTATTTTCCCCATAATGACCAAGTCGCTGCACATTATCCCGCTTATCACACGGCCACATTCTCAACAAAGTAACGACATGACTCCCAATATTAATTTAAATGCTTTTATGGATTTAGAAAATGATTTTATTGATTTAAAAAATAGTTGTATTGATTTAAATTGACATGCATCCACTAAGAAAAATAGTCCGTTGTTACTGTTTGAACTAACGTAGCAACGACAGGAACTGCTTCGATAATGGTTTTGAGGAGCTTTTTGATTACAGATTTGAAAACATCGTTGATTGCTTTAAAAGTAGCACAATTCATTATGTCAAACCTTGGAAAGTATCTAGATATCCCTGCCCTAATGCCAAATTAACTGGCAACTGAATATGTGTCGCCGTTTGATGTCTATGTCTGGACCGCTGCGTAAAAAGGAGGGTTTCTGCTCCATTACTTCTCTTCTTACTTCTATAAGAATAAAACACGGAGGACGGAGATCTCTTTTTGTCCCCCTCCTCTCCCCGCTGCAGCCCAGCAGCTGATCTCAAAGCTGATTCTGTGAGCTGCAGCTGACCACGCCCCCCTGCAGGAGAGGGGAGCGTGGTCAGCTGCAGCTCAGAGAATCAGCCCCCTGCAAAAACAGCGCTGGAAAGAGCGAAATGAGGCATGGCTAAAATGCAGGATCTGTTTGGTATTTTGAAAAGAAAACGATATTTATATACTTTATATAGGTATGGCCCTATCAATCAATCAATCAATCAATCAATGTTTATTTATATAGCCCAATATCACAAATGTTACATTTGTCTCAGTGGACTTCACAGTGTGTACAGAATATCAGTATGACAATACGACACCCTCTGTCCTTTGACCCTCACATCGTACAAGGAAAAACTTCCAGAGAAAACCCACAGTTTAAAGGGAAAAATGGGAGAAACCTCAGGGAGAGCAACAGAGGAGGGATCCCTCTCCCAGGACGGACAGACGTGCAATAGATGCCGTATGTAAATCGAAAAGATAATACATTTACAACATAGGTAGTCCAAATGTTTGGACATGCATGTGTCTATAATAAGAAGATGAATCCACTGATGTCAGCAATCTTGTGGGAGCCATCAGGGAAGCAACAATATATTGTTACTTCCATATTCAACAATATATTGTTGAAATATAGCATGATATGTCCCCTTTAAAGCCCCTGTCACACTGTACCGAAATTGACACCCGATGGACACACGAATATAGAATTGTGAATTTCGAACGAAGATGGCCCCGAACCACACACGAAGGCAACATTTACATTACATTTAAGACATACAACTTCAACGAAAGTAACAAAAATGATTATGTTAAAGTACTATGATACTGTGCTGATATTTTCAGACTTTGTTCTTTACTTTATCCGTCTTTATATGTAGAAGATATTAAGTTTTCTCCGTAATGTTGTTTCCATAGCAACAACAACTTCCTGTCAACTCGCCTTCAAAGTAATATATTATATCCTTTTCAGTTTCACAGAAAATTGGGTTATTTAGATAACATGTTTACATGATTTTGTTGTGCAATAAAACAACCCGATGGACATACGATAAAGGAAATGTTCAAATTCAGCTCTGATCGTAATAACATCGGGACATTCGTGAGGGCATCTTAAGCCATCGTATGACTGCCGGTGGAGTTTCTTAGGCTCCGGCAGCAACTTTGTGAGCGGTGGCAAAATCTTTGGCATGCCAAAAAATTGCCGAAGGACCTTGCGAAGGTTCATTTTCGTGTTGAATTTGTGTGTCAATTTTGCCCTTCGTAAGGCCATCGTGAGTGCATCTTGTTCTCATCGGTGCCATCGGGCATTCGCCCCGATCAGAGTGAGGGCGAATGCCCGATGGCACCGATGATAACAAGATGCCCTCACGATTTGACAAGATGCCCTCACGAGTGCCTTACGAAGTTGCCGCTCACGAAGTTGCTGCCGGAGCCTGAGAAAGTCCACCGGCGGTCATACGATGGCTTAAGATGCCCTCACGAATGGCCCGATGTTGTTACGATAAGAGCCGAATTTGAACATTTCCTTTATCGTGTGTCCATCGGGTGTCAATTTCGGGACAGTGTGACAGGGGCTAAAGGCATTCAACCGCGAGGCGTCTTTAAGTGGTCTTTACAGTGGAAGTCAAGTCACTCTTTTTCTGATTGTCCAAAGGTATGAAAGTGTAAAGTTTATGCAAGTGCTCTAAGAAATTCTTTAAAATAAATGAAAAATGTAACGTTAATAGCATATACACTACAGCAGGGGTAGCCAACGCGGTGCCCGCAGGCGAAAGCGTTCTAAAAATAGCGCTAGTCATCGCTGAATAAATAAATAACTTTTTCCTTACATGAATACAGAAAATACCAATGTTTGTTTTTTAAAATAAGACACACAAAATCTGAAGTTGTGTATCATTTTAAAGGATTGAAACAGTGACTGTGGACTTTAGAGTCTTCGGGGGCGTCTCCTCTCCTCCCCTCTCTGTGAGCTAAAGCTTCTGCTGCTGGGGGGCGCATGCTGGAGGATTTCCTTCCCGTGTATAGATTGTTTTCAGGATCGGTAAATTAAATCCAACATTCAGAGTGCATTTTCGACTTCGGATCACTTTTCTGGGAGAAATGTTTCAAACTTGTGAACTCTGCACCGAAGTGTTTCTGTTGATTCAGTCTCCGTGTCAGCAGAGTATCTGCCGTCAGAACAAAGTGAACATGTCTGTCCGAGGCAAACCCTCACCTTTTAAATTTCGCTGTTCATATTGTCCTCCGCTGTCATTTTCCGTGTCTTTTTGCTTTATTTTTCTCTCAGAGTAACAGAATGTTTACAATTAAAGAAATCTCTGTCATAAATCACGAGGGCATATGAGATCCACGCTAGCACAAGTCAAGCAGCCGCGGACGCATATTATTTTTGCGAGCGAGCACTAAAACGGCACTGTAAAAGAGTACGGATATAAAAAAAATGTGCAGTTTGTAGACGGCCCCGAAGCACTCCTCTCCCTCTTCCAGCTGCAGATTGTGACCAATTCTTGAAGTTTAGCTCGGATGACGGCGCGTATCGAACTGTTCTGATAAAAACAACTCTGTAGCTCGTTGTCTACCTTGCTATGATTGTAAAGTCATGTTGTTTGTATTTTTACAACGTTATGTTCATGAGTTATTGATCCGCAAAATTCGAATCCGTCAATAACTCAGCTCAGAGTATGCTTTGCGACGTGCATGTCCCCTTTCTCTGAGTGTTCTCTTGAGGTGTCTTTCACTTATGTGAAACCCGTGCCTATTGCCAAGCACTGATGTTATATCTTCATATTTAAGGCTAAGCTCAAAGTAAAATCGATGAACCGCTCCATTGTTGTGGTTTCTTGCCGAACTGACCAGGAAGTACATTGAGCTAAATGAAAAGTTAACATTTTTTTTTTCAATTACATTTTTTTTTCCTTCTCCATGTCCCCTAGGGCAGTGGTCCCCAACCCCCGGGCCCCGGACCGGTACCGGTCCGTGGGTCGTTAAGTACCGGGCCGCACAGAAAGAATAAATAACTTTCATTATTTCCGTTTTATTTATTATTCGAGTCTGAACAATCTTTTATTTTGAAAAATTCTCCGAATTCTCCCCGTTACATCCGTCTATGACTCACGTGACCCACTCTTGACACCGCTTGACCTATGCGATTGACACATGTCAATATTGTGGTCACGTGATACATTAACGGTTAGCGCTAATATTAAATATTAACGGTCGCGCTAACTCACAAGCTAGAAACTCACAAGCTAGAAAGATGAGTAAAAAACAGACGTCTTTGGAAAGTTTCTTTGCAAAGGGGAAAAGGGCCAGTGAGGAGACAGAAGAAGAGCCTATACCCACCAAGAAAAAGAAAGCTGCATTTAACAGACAGTACCAGGAGACCTACTTAAAATATGGATTTATCGCTACAGGTGATTCCCACGCACCAAGCCCGCTGTGCATAATATGTGGTGACCGGCTCTCCAATGAGGCAATGAAGCCTTCAAAACTGCTTCGCCACTTAGAGACTAAGCACCCTGCTTTAAAAAACAAGCCTTTGGAGTACTTTGAAAGAAAAAAGCAGGAACAAGAAGGACAGAAGCAATTACTGAGGGCCTCTGCAACAACAAATGCAAGTGCACTGAGAGCATCCTACTTGGTGGCTAACCGAATAGCTAAGGCTAAAAAACCATTCACGATTGGTGAAGAATTGATTCTTCCGGCTACTAAAGACATTTGCGGTGAACTTTTGGGGGAGGCTGCGGTTAAAAAGATAGCACAGGTCCCTCTGTCAGCTAGCACCGTCACGCGGCGCATCGAGGAAATAGCAGAGGACATTGAGACACAGTTGTTGGAGAGGATTAATACATCACCGTGGTACGCACTGCAGGTTGACGAGTCAACAGATGTGGACAACAGGGCAATACTGCTTGTTTATGTGCGATACCTTTATCAGGAGGATGTGCATGAGGATGTGTTGTGTGCACTATCGTTGACAACCAAAACCACAGCCGCAGAACTATTTAAGACGCTGGATAATTACGTATCAGGAAAACTTAAATGGTCTTTTTGTGTCGGCATATGCACAGACGGAGCTGCTGCCATGACCGGACGGCTGTCTGGTTTAACTACTCGGATTAAGGAGGTTGCACCTGAATGTGAATCTACACATTGTGTCATACACAGAGAGATGCTGGCGAGCCGAAAAATGCCACCGGAACTTCACAGCGTATTGAATGATGTTTTTAAAGTTATCAACCACATCAAAGCACACGCACTTAACTCACGCCTATTCGAGCAACTTTGTGAGGAGATGAACGCGGAGCACAGACGCCTTCTGTTATACACAGAAATAAGATGGTTATCCCGAGGGAGATCGCTGGCCAGAGTGTATGAATTACGAGAGCCGCTGCAAAGATTTCTCTTAGAAAAAAAGTCACCGCTGGCAGCACATTTCAGTGATGAGGAGTGGGTCGCAAAACTGGCTTACTTGTGCGACATATTTAGCCAGCTCAATGAACTCAATCTGTCTCTTCAGGGGAAAATGACAACAGTCTTCAAGTTGGCAGATAAAGTAGCTGCATTTAAAGCCAAACTGGATTTGTGGAGACGACGTGTGAACAGAGGCATATTTGACATGTTTCAAACATTGGCGGGGATTTTGGAGGAGACTCAGCCGGAGCAGTCATTCTCCCAGCTGGTGCACGATCACCTGTCTTCGCTTTCAAAAGAGTTCGAGCGCTACTTCCCAACCGCAAAAGACCCACGAACTGAAAAGGAATGGATCCGCGACCCATTTGTCAACAAACCGGGCGAATCCAGCATGTCCGCGCAAGAAGAAGATCAGCTGCTGGAGATCGCAAATGACGGCGGCCTGAAAAGGATGTTCGAGACATCAACTCTGCCGGTATTCTGGATAAAAGTCATGGCAGAATACCCCGAGATTGCCACAGCAGCTCTGAAAACCCTGTTGCCATTTCCGACATCATATCTGTGTGAAGCGGGGTTTTCTGCAGTCACAGCAACCAAAACAAAATCACGAAATAGACTGGACATAAGCAACACACTCCGGGTGTCTTTGTCTCCCATCACCCCGAGATGGGACCGTCTCATTGCAGAGAAACAAGCTCAGGGCTCTCATTAATTTAGCGTTATGGTGAGTTGTATTTTTCATGAACTTCATATGTTTTATGTTGTATTTTGAAGGTATGTTTAAGTGTTACCAAAGCGACCAGAGAGCGCGAGGCAGAGAGGTTGTTATTGTTATTATTATGTTATTATTATTGTTGTTGGTGGATGTCAGGAGGACGCAAAAAAAAAAAAATGTCAGGAGGACGCTGCTAATAAAGTTACATACAAGTACACAGTGGATTCAGGCTTTTTATTATTATATTTACAAAATACCATGGTCTTGTCATTTTATTTTGTTGTATTTATCCGCCACACCTTAAAGGCCGGTCCGTGAAAATTTGTCTGACATTAAGCCGGTCCGTGGCGCAAAAAAGGTTGGGGACCGCTGCCCTAGGGGGCTCCGTACGAGAGCAATATTGAAGCCTGCAAGAGGAAAAACATGCCCACATTTTGAGGGCTTTAATTGTTTTTATTGTTTGTTTTCTCCTGCTAAAGCGAGCCCTTCTCCATTTAAGGGAGTAATGTGAAGTGTTTGTTCAGTTTCATTTGAGATTGTGAGTGCGTGTGATGGCTTTGAGGTTGCTAAATAAAGGGCAATAGAAAGTTTGAACACTTTGTCAGTTTGTGTGTGTTTTGTTTTTCAATTAAGGATTTAATAATTCACTTTGATTATACCATGAACACCACAGAGGAATGATAGTTTACTTTAAGATAAGCCTTTTATTGTCTCCCGCATCACACCACAAGGGCAACTTAGGAGTCCAGCATCAAGTGGACTAATCTAGCAGAGACAATAAGTACCAAATATGAATAAAATTGAAATTATAATACACAATGTAATCGAAAATCGATATAATTTCTATCAAATAGTTTAATATGCATAATCGTAAGCCTATAGTGCAGTTATATATATATATATATATATATATATATATATATATATATATATATATATATATATATATATATATATATAAAATATTGGGACAGAGCTTATAGTCCATAGTGGAAACATATCGCTTTCACCAGCAGTGTCAGTACGGTTTTATTTTGTAATTCTTAGCATGCATTTCCTGTCCTCAGAGTTGAGGTGTCCTGAGATTGGCTCCTGCAGGCAGGCTCTCGTGGGTCAAGCAGATACAATGATAACTACTGTATGTTAAACCATGGTTTTCTATATGCATCGTTGAAAGTGGTTTTTTTTTTTTACGTAACTCCTTGTCGTCAGCCATTCTTCTTCGTGGCTCTCCTGCTCCGATATCACTCTTCTACTGAAAACACCAATCGTAAAATAAGAGGGGTGTAACTAATTAGATTTGGTTTTACTGGGACACGGTACGCCCACTTCCTGTCAAAAATAAAATGTCTCTGTGAGTGAGCAGGACAAAGGGTGTTTCTCAATGTCGAGGACGCTTCCTTGGTAGGACATGTCCTCCGAGTCAGGTCCTTCAGAAGCGAGGCAAGAATCCTTCCTAGCCTCAGAAAGCGAAGAATGGTGGAACAGGCTAACAGGTGTGCAGGTGTGCGTCATATGTGAGGCCCCGCCTTAAATGGAGCGCGATTTCCGCCAAATATTTGGAAATTGGTCCGTGCGCAAAGCATTGTGGGGATTTTAAGACCGTGGAGGATACACATGTGCAGCCTCAAAATTTCCCGCAACAAAGGACGCCGGCCTCTGTAGAATTCCAAGTATCCTGGACATTGGAACAGTCCTTGGGCGGGACTCGATGACGTAGCATCCTTGAAATAGTGGCTCTGGAGGAGCCTTCCTCGACATTGAGAAACACCCAAAGTTTTGCGAGCAGAAAAGCTCCCAGAGAGCGCAGGAAATGCTTGCGAGAGCGCAGGAGACCTCGCGCAAGAGCAGTAGAGCAAAGAGAGCTCCTGTAGTTACTAAGCATGCTCAAGGCATGTTTCTCCCCTTGCAGGCTTCAATATTGCTCTTGCGCGGGTGCCGTTTTATTGCTCGCGAAAATAATATGCGTCCGCGGCTGCTTGACTTGTGCTCGCGTGAATTTAATATACCCTCGTGATTTATGAAAGAGATTTGCCGCCATAGAGGATCTCCCCAGACCCCCTACAGGGGTTTGGTTTATCTTTTTTCTCAACTGGTGAGTTTGCAGGTATGTGTGTCAGTCATACTTGCCAACGCTCCCGATTTTTGCGGGAGACTCACGATTTCACTGCCCTCTCCCGGTTTCCTCCCGGGGTCATATTTCTCCCGCATTTCTGCCGATTTCTGACAAAATCAGATTTACTCAGGACTGTTTCCACTCTGACTTTAATACAGCTACACCATTGTTTGGGTTCCATGGTAGCGCGTCTCTTTAGTAGCGCGCGCAACTGAAAGTCTGAGAGGGTGAGGCAGATAGTCACAGAAAATTGAACAAGAATCGAAAACTCTACCCTCTGCTCACTCCTTTCCTGTAAAATACAGGTCCAGCCCACACATATGCTCCATCAAGGATGGTGCTACAGGCCGCAAGGCAGTGCACTTAAAACTACAATAAGCATGTTAATGTTAATTAACGGTTTTGAAATGCAAAAAACAGGCGTGTGCAAGGCTCCTAAAAAAGAGGAGATTATTGGCTTCCTCAATCATTTCCCCCCCACCACATATAATGGTTCCTGCGACAATAGTCTGTATTCTGACTGTAAAGGTGTTACTTACAAATAGGGAAATTACTGTGTACAACATGTAAAGTCAATGGGAAACAGTAATAAGTAAAAATCATTTTCTTATATGTAGCCTATTCAATGCATAATATTCATTATTTAAAGGGAAACTGCAAATGTATATTCTTCAGAAACAAGTAGCCCTCCAGAGAGTTCGTTATCATTCAGGAAGCTCTCAGTCTGGTTGTCAGGTTTGTGACCCCTGCACTACAATGATAGTGACAGTGAAGACAACAGCCCCTAATATACCCTGATTTGGTAGCAGCAGTCTGTGTTCACATGGTGCGTTCAGGTACAGAGTTGTATTTAGGTCAGCTACAGGCAACTCCTTAAACACAAAGACGCCCCACTATGTAGAGTTCACATGTATATATTTCAAATCAGTCCAAAAGTGACAAGGAGTCAACAGAGTTGCAAAAAACATAAAAAATGCAATAATTTTAAGTTTGTATAACATATGTGTATGGAAGTAAGGAAGTGGAATCCAGTGAACTAAAAACATTTGTCATTTGAAACTGAACTGTATGTTTTTTGTTGTCTCCCACTAGAGCTACAAGCTAGCTGTGGAACTGAAACCGGATCAGTCCCAGGCCTGGATGAACATGGGGGGGATTCAGCACATCAAGGTAGCAAGTCAAAACACATTAATGTTGTTTCATACTGTGGTAGAGGAAGAACATTTCTAAAAATGTCTCGGCTTACAAGATGAAGGTTATTCATAATCTCTGTATGTAACGCAGCAAGGATCGTCCAGTGTATCCTAAGATAAATATAAAACAATATAATGGAAGCATTGAAGCTTCTTTCCTTTAATCTAGCGATCTGAACAGATCTTATCATGGCTACCATTTAAATACTTTTTTGCTCCTAAATCCATAAATACTAAAGGAAAAAAGGTTTTGTAGGGGGGGAAATATGGCATCAGATGTGTATCTATTTATATATTGCTTTATCTAAATATTATTTATAAACATTCCTAGTATGTTTGTGATTTGGATCGATCAGGGGCTAATAAGCCATAATAACAGTAACAGTTTTAAAAACGTAAAAAATATGTGCTTTAGTACTAAGTTCGGTAACTCTTTATTTTAAGGTACACAAATTAACCATCAACTAGTTGTTAATTAACATGCATGTTAGTAGTATATTGGCTCTTTATTATTCTCTATAAATAAAGAACTACGGCAGATATGTAATATTTAATGCAGCCGAACTGTGTATTACAATGCCGTTATGTGATGACTTCCAAAGAGAAAAGCAAGCACACTCGGAATAAAGTATTATTTTCTTCTTTTTTTTATAAATGTTTTTCGGATTTCATATCGCATAAACACCATATCCCAACGTGCATTGCGGTTAAACAATCCAATCACTGAGCTTAAACCATAGCTGAGGATCTTGGGTAATCAGTTCAGTGGCTGTGTATCTGTTTCCGGTTATTTTATTTTGGAATTCAGTTCCTGACGGACGGCAAAAAAGCCAGAGATTATAGAATTAATCAAATAAATAAAAACAAGGATACATTTTTGTTATTATTCAGTAAATAACAGTGTTTTATTTAGAAAATAATAACAAATTAGAAGGAAAAAAATATTTTAAAAATACAGATTTCAGTATTCTGAGACGCTGAGCCCCATTTATTTTCCTCACTGATGGCAAAAAACGATTCAAAACAATAATCGTGGCTTGATATTGAGTAAGAACCATAGACTGTATATATAAAGAACATGTTTTTATGAAGCACACAGCTTCCGGTCTTCCAAGACCCGACAGGACAAAAAGACGTGTTGCAGGCACGAAAAACACTACCAATAAATGGTAAATGGTAAATGGACTGTACTTATATAGCGCTTTATCCAGTCTTTAAGATCCCTCAAAGCGCTTTACATACTACATGTCATTCCCCCATTCAAACCCATTCATACAGAGCAGTGTACCTTGCTCTAGGACCTAACATTCACACACATTCACACACCGTTGGCCATGCCATCGGGAGCAACTCAGGGTTAAGTATCTTGCCCAAGGATACATCGACATGTTGACTGCATGGGCTGGGATCGAACCCACAACCTTCTGGTTAAAAGACGACCACACTCCCTCACAGCCACAGTCCAATAGAAATGCATTGCTTTTAAAATCGTTCGGTGTGACACGAAAAAAAGGGGAAAATCTGGCTCTCAAAAGAGTTTAATCTATGTTCACACAGAGACAGTACAACACATAGAGAGAACAGTACACCTATTGTGTAAGTACATACAAGCAGGTCACACAGTATGATCACAAATACATAACGGTGGGTTACGTATTGTAACCCTTGTTATATAAGCACAGGCGGAGCCCTCTATTGGACTCTATGGGTACTACCTTATCATGCAAGCATTCAACTACTGAGATTTCTATAGACGTAGCCGGCCCTGGGGCGGGCCTACCTGAATGCGCGCGCATCTCACCTCCGTATAAAAGGAGGCCTCGCCTCCTGACCATCATCCTACACCTCTCTTCAGCGAGCGGTATAGGACAGACGGTGCCCCTGAGTAGAGGGCTCCGCCTGTGCTTATATAACAAGAGTTACAATACGTAACCCACCGTTATATCTCTCACAGGCTCCGCCCTCTACTGGACTCTATGGGTACAGTGGGCGGAGTCCCGATGTATACACGCACTGTCGTCCAGCACACACCGTTCCGCCTCACTCTCCCTGACCGGCTTTAGCAGCCGCTGCGCCTCACTCACCTCTCCCTGAACTACGTCACCCCGCAACCCTCCAGGGGCCCGGAGAAAACGTAAGTGCATTTACGCCCGGGGAGGGGGTCAGATGCCCACTGACCCACAGCCCCTCCGCTCTTCACCAGTCCTGTGTTGCCCCAGCAAGCACAGACGCTGAGAAAGAGCCAGACATATCCAAGAGATAAAACTTTATGAATGGGCCTGGCGTTGACCAAGACCCATAACCACAGCCTCTCCGCTGTGGCCCACATTCATCTGTGTCATCTCTGAGTGCCAAGGAGCCCCGACGCGATCCTGTGCTTCTAGGATGACTGCCAGACGTTCTTGCCTCACTCTCCCCAGGAGAGGGAGAATGAGACACAGCGGTGGAAAGGCGTATAGCAGCTTCCTTGGCCATGGCACGTGTGCAAACGCGTCCACCCCCAAGGGCGGGTCGTCACTTAGGGCCATGGAGAACCAAAGGGCACAGTGGCTGTTGCGCCGGCTGGCGAACAGACCCACTTCCGCTCTCCTGAACTGAGTCCAGACCTGCTTCACCACCTCCGGGTGAAGCGTCCATTCGCCTGGCAGGGGGTCGCCCCTCGACTTGAGGTCGGCCCCCCTGTTCTCCATTTCCGGGATATGGAGGGCTCTCAGAGATAACACCACCTCTGAAGCCCATAACCACAGCCTCTCCTCTGTGGCCAACAAGGCGGCAGAGTGGACTCCGCCCTGCCTGTTGATATAAGCCACTGTGGTGCTGTTGTCGCTCCTGACCAATACATGTCTCCCTTGAATTAGGGGCATGAAATGCTGGAGGACTAACACTACCGCTCGTAGCTCTAGGAAGTTGCTTTGTCGTGTCTCTGTTAGAGACCAGCGCCCACCTATAGCCCTCTTCAGGCAGGTCCCTCCCCATCCTGTTCTGGATGCGTCCGTGAACACTGTGATGTAGGAGGTTACCCGTCCCAGTGAAGACCCCCTCCGGAGGTGACCAGGGGACCCCCAGAACCAGAGGTTGCCCTCCACTGAGGGGGGGATGGTCACTAGCCGCCGTTTGTGCCTCTTGGGATCCAAACGCAGGTTGGAGAACCACCTCTGCAGGCGGCGCATATGCAGTAACCCCAGCGGGACCACAATGTGAGCAGCCGCAATGAGACCCATAGTCTGTATGACATTTAAAGCTGTCACTGTCGCCCCCTGTCACAGCCTGTGAACCGCCCGGAGAAGGGACGCACTTCTGCTCTCTGACAGGGTGGTGCGTAGCGCGCCTGCATCGAGCACCACTCCCAAATACAACGCCTGTTGGTGAGGTATGGGGGTGCTCTTTTTCCAAATGATCGCAAAGCCTAATTTGGTTAGGTGTGTGATCAATTGTGCTGTGCAAAGCATTGCCTGTTCCCTGGACCCGGCCATGAGGTCGTCTAGGTAAAAGAAAAACTCTCATGCTGTGGGTGCGCAGCGGTTGAAACGCAGTGGCCACACATTTGAACGTGCGTGGGGATAGGGAGTAGCCGAATGGTAATCTGTTGTACTCGTAGGCTATCCCCTGTAAGGCAAAAACGCAGATACTTTCTGTGCTCCTAAGCAATTTCCACATGAAAGTATGCGTCTTTCAGGTCGATGGTGGTCAACCAATCGCCCGGTTTGCACTAGCCCCATTAGCTGTTTTATAGTTAACATGCGGAATTTTCTGCAGGTAATGTAGTGATTCAGGCTGCTGAGATCTAGAATAGGTCTGAATTCCCCTGGAAAACCAGGAAGAACATGGAATAAAGGCCCCCTTTTCCCTGTGCTGAGGATGCACGACAGACACCGCCTGTTTTTGCACCAGAGCCTGAATCTCTGCTGAGAGGAAACCCATCTCCTCCTGGGATGACAGATGTACCTCTCGCATGCCTTTGAATGGAGATGGGATGCTGCAAAACCGGAGTGAATAACCCTGTTTCAGTGTCCTGTCCATCCACTTTGTAACACACAGCTGAGTTTCCATTCCCCATAACATTGTGTTAGGGGACAAGCTCTCAGCTGTGGGGCCCCAGCTATGAAGCTGTGATACTCTCTGGTGACCAGTTCCGCCGCAAAAACCCCTGTGAAGGGAAGTTTTGCCCATGGAAGGTCGACACAGAAAGGGACGATTTTTTACTGAGGTCCCTGAACGCACCGCTGCCGCTCTTGTGTGAGCGCGCGCTCCACCAAAATGCTGTTTTCACCTCTACAGCAAACTGCATTAATTGGAGTCTTTACTCTAGGCGTAGTGTGTTCCCTGACAGTAAGACGCCGGCCATAATTCCCCTGTACCCGCATAGCGCTCCGATAGAACTTCCTGCGATGTATCACTCTCATCTGCGCATGCCCACTAGCTACCTCCTTCACAGGAGCTACACTGCGGCAGCGAGTGGGGAATTTGTACGGTCAACTTTGTGTGTGAGTGTAGAATTTGTGGCCAGGGCATGTCGGCCAGGTCCGTGGCTCAAGGAGTGCTGAGTCCACTTTTCTTCTCTTTCCCTATTCACGTCTTTGCTCAGGGTTCACTTCCGCTCGCTGAAGAGAAAGGGATGACAGTCAGGAGGCGAGGCCTCCTTTTATACGGTGAGATGCGCGCGCATTCAGGTAGGCCTGCCCCGGGGCTGGCTACGTCTATAGAAATCTCAGTAGGTGAATGCTTGCATGATAAGGTAGTACCCATAGAGTTCAGTAGATGGCGGAGCCTGTGAGAGATATAACATCTGTTAAAAATCTGTTTTTATTCAAAAGTACAGGCTGCTATGTGTTCTCAGCCTTGGAGAAACTTGACATGTTTTGGTATGTGTCTGAACCTCTCTTTAGTGGTTCATTAATAAAACAGATATTTCAACGTGTGCCTACTTTGTTCATGTACTGTTGAGGTTAATTTCAGTAGTTGTGTGCTATAATGTATTTACAAAGTGTGAAGAGGAGGCAACTTTAGAATAGGGAACATGTTCAGGTCAATTAGAATCAAACTACTAGCTTATTGGTTATGAACAAGACTTCACTTTAAAATAGGGAATATGTTCTTAGATATAAATACCTAATTTTGAGTTATTTAGACACAATTAACACTTATAGTTTAATGTCTTGTTACATAAGAATAGGTCATATTTATTAAGTGTTATTATGGGAGAATTACTATTCTTGTGGTACTACTGCCTTATTAGGCCCATATTGAGCAGAGCATATTAAGACCCAAACTCATGTACAACAACTTCCTTAATTGCAATAAGTAAGCACTAATTAGAGGGTTATTGAGGAAAAACTCTCAATTAATGGCGTATTAGTTGTAGAATATGGTCATGTAGAGTAAGGCATTAATAAGTGTTTTATAATGACTAATAAAGAGCCAATATACTGCTAATATGCATGTTAATTAACAACTAGTTGATAGTTAATTTGTGTACCTTAATATAAAGTGTTACCCTAAGTTCTATCATTTAACATTCATGAAGGGAACTGTCATGCAACAAATGGACTTTAAAACAGTCCCAATGTGATCTCAACTTCTGACTCTGGTCAGCACTCAGGCTGAAAATGTTGATGTATGAGAGAGTTGGTTCTGGACCCAAAACATATTATTGAACACACAGTTCCTGTTTGTAATTGGTTTATTGTTTTGTGTTTGCAGGGAGACTATGCAGCTGCCAGGATGTATTACCAGCGGGCCCTGCTGCTCAGCCCCGGCTCCAAACTCCTGAAGGAAAACCTGGCCAAGCTGGACCGGCTTGAGAGGAAAGTGACAGGGGGGTCGTAGTTTACCACAGGCCCCCACATGCAACCATCCTGGGCTCAAGTCAGCGGAGAGGGCCCAGCAAGCCCTCTGGAGTCCAGACACCAGCCACAGGCTGGTTACAAAGACAACAGGCCTGAAAGCAGAGGAGCAAAGGACTCTTCAGGTGCTGCAGAGAGAGACAGAGGAGCCACAGTCAGGAAGCTTTCCTCGTGGGAGCAGAGGGGAACCACGGCTGAAGACCACTGGAGCTCCATGTGATCTGCATCAGCTTTACTTCAAAAGCCCCATCTGCTTGTGTGATTTATTATTTAGCTTTATGCAAAGGAATTTCCTTTATGGAACCTAATCACAGATTGAACCTCATTCTGTTAGAATGTTTTACGAAACTACATTAGTACAGTGAAAGTGTGAGGGAAACATTTTTTATTATGAAGGTTATGAGCATGGGAACAAAAATAATTTCTCTCAAAGCCCCACTTTGTAACTTTCAGAACTGTCACAAGCAGGGTTTGGAAAGCTTCCTGTATACTCTTCTTTATAAGTAGTTCACCAAAGATACAACTGAAAGCTCCGGAAATCTATTAAGTGGAACTTTGAGTTTAGTTTATTGTGCTGCACATGAAGAAAATGGGTTGACAAGATTAACTGTAAACCCACTGTAATCACTGTACTCTCTGAATGATATCAATGAGTACAAAGTAACTAAAAACAAAAGAGGTAAAGATCTCAGATTATATGAAAAATTGAATAAGATTCATACCAGCTGCTTTCTTTTTAGACATGAACTGAACTAGGTTCAAATTACCTCTACTTCCAGAACAAGCTACAGGTTAGACCTGGATAGATATGTGTTGGTTCTGGTTAAGGTTAGGATAAGTCTCCAGGAAATGCATGTAAATCAATGTAATGTCCCCTGAAGTTGTGTGTGTGTGTGTGTGTGTGTGTGTGTGTGTGTGTGTGTGTGTGTGTGTGTGTGTGTGTGTGTGTGTGTGTGTGTGTGTGTGTGTGTGTGTGTGTGTGTGTGTGTGTGTGTGTGTGTGTGTGTGTGTGTGTGTGTGTGTGTGTGTGTGTGTGTGTGTGTGTGTGTGTGTGTGTGTGTGTGTGTGTGGACTGTCACTGAACACTTCTGTTTGGTCGCTTTTTGTTGTTCTGTTGACAGTGGTTTTGATTGTAAATGGATTTTGTTGTTGAAAGACTATAGGATGAAAATGAAGTGAAGTGCAATGACTGACATGCACCAGGAAAATAAAGTGAATGTTACTGAATACATTTACAAATGACTGAATTTGTTTAGGCTCCACACACTCCACTAGACTCTACTTAGCAGGTTTTCCTAGTTTTCCCAGAACCTCCACCCTTCTCCCACAGGAGGTTGGATCAGACCTTGGAAGCCGACAGTAACTCTTTCCACCTGTTTACAATCCCAGATGTTAACATGTTCGTTTGAATAGTTATTCTACAGGTCGAGAAAAATACAAGTCGTAAAAAAACACTTTTCATGAATGTATAGATACAATTATAAATGTATTAAATAAGAACATCTCAAAGTTAACACTTGAATGAATAGATGAATACATAGTTCCAACTGCCGATAGGAGAGGAGGATGGCGTGGTTTGTTTGCCGCTTCTCAACCGCTGTCATACTTTCAGTTCGTGTTTGAACATATTTGATCTGATTTTTCTTTATACATCGGTCTGTAGGCCGTTGTAATGAGCAGGGGCGTCGCCTGGACCTGGAAACATTCGGGGCTCAGCCCACAGTGGCGGCGCTACAGACGAATTGTCTACTGCAAGACTCCCCACACGCACATACACAATTGCGCCATCTGGTGTCACAAACGTGTGCCTGCATTAGCTTTGTTACGGCAATGGATTGTGGGAGATTCTCATAGCACGTGAGGATCCCTTGAGGGTAAGGTGCCTGTATTATCTCGGTGGACAAAATGTATGTTTTTATTTTATAAGGACAATAACGTACTGTTGTGTTTGTTTAGTTTACTGTCAATTGTTTAACGCTCACTGTCACAGTAATATGTTTAGTGTGATTGGCTATTTGTTTTATATGATTTATCAACGAGATCATCAATAGCTAATCTGAGCAACAGAACCCAGCTCACGTGTCCTTTTATGCTGTCCATTGAAATGCAGGTATGTAAATGGTAAATGGACTGTACTTATATAGCGCTTTATCCAGTCTTTAAGACCCCTCAAAGCGCTTTACATACTACATGTCATTCACCCATTCACACCCATTCATACAGAGCAGTGTACCTTACTCTAGGACCTAACATTCACACACATTCACACACCGTTGGCCATGCCATCGGGAGCAACTCAGGGTTAAGTATCTTGCCCAAGGATACATCGACATGTTGACTGCATGGGCTGGGATCGAACCCACAACCTTCTGGATGAAAGACGACCGCACTCCCTCACAGCCACAGTCGCAGTCATATGTGAGTTTTGTACACCAGTTTATTTATGTTTAATGTTTCACATTGCTCCACATGATGCCTCGACTACAAAGTCTTCCATGTTTCTACGCTTCTTCCTCTGCGTCACAGTTTTGGGAATATCAAGATCATTGCACAGGGCCTTGGTCTTGTCATATACCTCATGTGCTTTCTCGTTACTTCGGTGTGTTCTCAACTGCTGTTTTGTAATCTACTGCCTGCACCAAGTCAATTGTTTCTTTCTGCAGGTATTTGTGCAGGCCCTGAGTGGTTGAGAGCAGTGTCTGGAACATGACAAGCATGTAGATGGAACTGAGTTTTCAAAGCTTGCTTTCCAGTCCCTTTGCTAGAGGGGCTGAAAGGCTCCCTAAAGTCTTGATCAAAGCAGGGAGGTTTTTTACATGCCCAGCGAACAAGTTGTTTGTCCCCTACCTCTAGCTGTTTCTGAAATGTTTGCAATCTCTGATGGGTAGGTGTGTGTGTGTGTATGCGTGTGCGTGTGCGTGTGTGCGTGCGTGAGCAGGGGTCGGCAACCTTTTTGATATGAAGTGCCATTTTTAAAAGAAATTGTTATCAGCGTGCCAACGATCGAGGATTATCAACGGGGGGGGGGGGTTGAGGAGCTTGACGCTCGTCAACTATCAACAGGATGGCGGGGGAGCCTCGCTGTGAGGAAGCAGTGTGTGGACCTGTCAGCGCAACTTACATGATGCCGAATTTAACAAACACATTTAAATAATTGGTTTAAATAATAATAATAATAATAATAATAATAATAATAATAATAATAATAACGATCATAAGGACGATCGTCCGTTCTGTGATTCTCCAGAGCACACATGTTATGATATTAGGGTCATGCAGAGTGAGATGAAATCGCTGTCCCTTTAAAAGAGAGATTTTTTTTTTTGATTTTTCAAACCACTTTTATTCAAAAAGCAAATAACCAAACAGACACATTGACACACATTGTCAGTTCAGACAACGACTGCAAATAAGATCCTCATTCTCCACAGAAGACAAAGCATTTTTAAGGCACCACATGGCCTCAAATTCTCCCACATTTTTTGTTAAGCAAATGTAACCGTAGTCCGCTTTCAGTCTTGCTTTAACCATCCGCTTGAAAATCGAAACTGCATCGGTATCCAATGATTCCGCAACTTTATTCCTCCTGCTGAGGTAAATGGCCATTTTAGCCTGCCCCAACAAAAAATTCAAAAGCTGACTTTTGCACTTTTGCTTCTGACTGTACCTGCAACCCAAAATGAACATTGTCTTAGAAAAAAACACATTAAACAAAATCAACATCTGAGTGAGTAACTGAAAAAGACAAAGGAATCGACCACATTCCGTAAAACAATGAAAAATGGTTTCCCTCTGTACACATAAAGGACAGGCGTCAAACACTGTAGGGTTGATAACTGAAACAAACGCATTTACAGCTACCGCAGCGTGGAGAATCCTCCACTGGAGGTCCCCACCCCTCTTAGTCAGCGGAGGCTTGTAGAGCGCTCTCCACTCAGGCCTCTGAGCCTCAGTCAGGCCCAGATGGGCTCTCCACCGGGTGTCCACTCGCTCCTGGAGTCTGCTATGATTCAGCACCTTTGTCACCAAATAATAAAATGTTTTGTTGGACATGGTGCTAAACTTAAAATCAGTAACATTGTCCAACTTTAACAAAAAACCCTCACAACTGAGGTCAGGAAAACATTGCATCTCTGGAAAAGAGTCATTGTCATTTGGAGACTTCAGTCCGTTACAGTGAGCAGCGATCAGCGCCAGCTCTGATTGGCTGAGCTGCTGTTTCCAGCTCTGCAGCAGGAGGCTGACCACCCGGACTGACCTGAGGCTCAGACGTGAGGCCAGGCCTGCAGCGTTGTCCAGACGGAGGCCACACACCTCCACCCCCTGGCCCAGCGTGAGGATCCTCTCCTCACAGAGTCTCTGTTGTAGAGAAGGCCCTACTCCACACACAAACCAAGATCAACGGACCACCGGCTCTCTGAGGAGCCAGAACAGTGAGCCACAGCACTCTGGTCTCTCTTTTTTGAGTAGTCCCCACACCTTGAAGAGACCTCCATAGAAACCCGAGAGATTGTTCAGGCGTAATCCTTTTAGGTCCATTAGGAACAGCGACTCAGCCAGACCCAGCCCACCACAGCGTTCCAATAAGGCCAGAGCTACGGGTCTCCAGACCAGGTCAGCAGGTCCAGTCAGGAACCTCTGGACGAACCGGAGCCTGAAAGCAGCCCCTCTGCTTGCCAGGTGAACCAGGCCATGTCCCCCCTCCTCCTTTGGCAGGAACAGGACGCTCTGAGGGACCCAGTGCATGCGGTCCCAGAAGAAGTCCACCATGAAAGCCTGCACCCTGGACAGCAGGTTTACGGGTGGGTCGGTGCATGCCAGCCGGTGAGCCAGCATGGAGGAAACAAGGTTGTTTAAAATAAGGATACGCCCTTTAAAAGAAAGTTTGGGAAGGATCCACTTCTTTAACCGGCCTTCCACTTTCTCTATAAGCCCGTCCCAGTTTTTCAAACAAAACGTGTCATCACCAAGATAAATACCCAGGTACTTTACCCCTGCCCTTTTCCAACCAAGGCCCCCAGGTAACAACAAGCTGTGAATACTGCCCTCTCCTACTGCTAAGGCCTCACTTTTCCCCCAGTTGACTCGAGCAGATGAGATTTTGCAAACATTGCTCACAGTTTCAGTTAAAACATTGATGTCATCTTGTTTTTTAACAAAGACCATTATGTCATCCGCATACGCAGACAATTTAAAAACATCCCTACAGCCAGGAAAAGAGAAACCCTGTAACTTTGACCTTAACCGGTGTAAAAAGGGCTCTGTGGCCAGGGAGTAGAGCATCCCGGACAAAGAGCAGCCCTGTCGGACTCCTCTCTGAGCTTCAAAAGGAGCACACAAACTACCGTTTATCTTCAGTACACTCTCAATGTCCCTGTACAGGACCTGGATCTTGGCTATGAGAACAGAGCTGAACCCAAAAGCTTCCAGCGTCTGCCACAAGTACTGGTGTTCAACTCGGTCAAAAGCCTTTTCTTGGTCTAGAGAAATCAGACCAAGCTCACAGCCCAATGAACCAGAGAGGTCCAAAACATCTCGAATTAGAGTCACGTTGTCAGTTATCAACCTGCTGGGTACACAGTATGTCTGGTCTACGTGAATGACATGCTCCATCACTTTTCTCAGCCTCGTCGCCAACACTTTGGAAAGCAGCTTGTAGTCAGTGGTACAGAGTAGAGACACAGGACGCCAGTTCTTAATCTCCTGCAGGTCTCCTTTCTTAGGGAGGAGAGTGAGCACAGCTCTCCTGCAACTCAGAGGCAACCTCCCGTTACTTAGACTGTCTCTGAGCACACTCAGCAGGTCGTCACCTATAACCGGCCAGAGAGCCTTATAGAAGTCTGCAGGCAGGCCGTCTAATCCAGGAGCCTTCCCACTCTGCATGCTCTGCAGGGCCTCCTGCAGCTCCTGGGCAGAGAGCTCCGCCTCCAGCTCAGCATGGTCCTCCTCAGGGACGTTAGGAAGGCCCTCATAGAACGACTGGGCCACCTCTGGCTCGGCCTGGAACTCTGTTCTGTAGAGCTCTTTGTAAAACTCCACAGCACACTGACGAATGTCGGCGGACTCCTGAAGCAGCTGCCCAGCATTGGATCGCAGGGAGTGCATCAGCCTCCTCTGACCATTCTTACGCGTCTAGACCAAAGAAAAAGTGAGAGGGAGCATCCATTTTCACGATGTTCTGAAACCGGGATCTGACCAGAACACCCTAAGCAGAAAACCCCAGCAGGTCAGACAGAGCTGAGTTTTTACTTTTGAAAACTTCAACAAGTTCTCGCTCTCCTGTGGAGTCTGCCAATCCCTGCAGCTCCACCACTTCTCTCTCCAGAGCTCTCAGAGATCTAGCCATGTCCTTTGTGATATTGAAAGTGTACTGTAGGCAAAGCTGCTTGATCTTCACTTTACCTACATCCCACCACTGCTGAAGAGAATTGTACTCACTCTTAGATAAACGGTAGTTTTCCCAAAATAATTTAAAAACATTTTTAAAATGGTTGTCGGCCAACAGAGAAGCATTAAAGTGCCAATACGCACTATTACACTTAACATGATTAATAAAAACTGAGACTTGTACGAAGGAATGGTCAGAGATTCCCACTGGACTGATGGAGCAGCTTCTGCTAACATTAATGTGATGATTAAAAACATAGACACGATCCAGCCTAGCCAGAGACAACAGGTTATCCCTGGAGTGCACCCACGTGTACTGCCGCTGGCCCGGGTCGAAGTGCCTCCAAACATCACACAGCTCAAAGCTTTCTGTTAATCTTATTAAGGCACTCTTCGAGGCAGCATGCGGTTCCTTGTGGTTCCTATCCAGCACAGGGTTCTCTGTGCAGTTGAAGTCACCCCCCAGGAACAGATACTCCTCACTATCACAGGTGCTAAGACTGTGTTTCAGTTTCTCAAAAAACAAAAGCCTCTCTGCGCCCACACTGGGAGCATAAATATTTATAAAACATATTTTAACTTTTTCAAATTCAGCATTTATTTTGAGCAAGTGTCCTGGGATGACCTCATCGACCATACAGGAGAAGGGTGTAAAGCCCCTCGCAAAGAGAATGGCAACCCCTCCACTATTGCTGCGCTTATGGCTGAAGAAGGCCCCCCCCCCCCCATTCCCTCCTCCAGTCACTCTTGTTCTCAGCAGTACTGTGAGTTTCCTGGAGAAACGTCACATTTAAACTCTTGTTTCCTAATAAAGTAAATAAAAGTGCTCTCTTAGCATCCCCTCGAGCACCGTTAATGTTTAAAGAGCCCATCTTTATGTCACTCATTATGAAATTATAGTTGCATCCTAACAAAATCAAAAACCTGGCTGAAGAAAAATAAAAAATAAATAAAAATAAAACCAACATGTACTTATTCATCTTTCTTTGCAGTTTCCTCTCTAATCCTCTGAAGTATCTTCTTTAACCGAGCCTTCTCTGGGCCGCTGAAGAAAGGTTTCCCTAAGGCTTCTTTGCGCCGCATGAGAAACCTGGCAGAATTGTGAAAAATCTGCAAATCAGTAAAAAAATCATCTAATTTCACCCCCCTCCACCCCTTTAGTTTGCCCCAGAAAGGATCTGATCCTCTGGAAAGAGTACTCCTCTCCCCTCAACGATGTCAAAGAATGACTCACTGTCACTGTCCTCTGAGTCCTCTGAGACTCCCTCTGGCTGAGAGGAGGAACACAGCGACTCCTTCTTTGACACCTTCCCTTTTTGAGCCACACTTCCTTTGCTCACTTGTTCGTTTTTCCTTTTAACAGGTAACCTTAGCAAATCCTCATCCATTACCACATCCTCTCGAACAGACTCAGCCACTCTGGCTGCAGTGTGCTCACTATCTGCTTTCTGTGTGACCTGAGTGTCTGTGTGTGTGATAGCCTACTGTGTGTACCGGCTGCCTGTGTGCTTCCCACGCGTGAAACCGTGGGCTCTGCCACGGACCGACTAACCCGCGGTTCCACCACCGTCGTTTCCGCCGCGGGCGCCGGTCCGGCCGTGGACAAAGCAACCGGCAGCGGCTCCGCCGCGGGCGCGGACCCCAGCACCGGCGGCCCGGCCGTGGACAAAAGGACCTGCAGCGGCTCCGCCGCGGGCGCGGACCCAAGCACCGGCGGCCCGGCGATGGACAAGGCAACCGGTAGCGGCTCCGCCGCGGGCACCGTCGGGCCGGCTGCGAGCGTGGACACCACGGGCGCGTCACCCGCCCTCTCCGGGCACGCGCGGATCAGGTGTCCGCCGCTCCACAACCATAACATCTCAAAATGTCAGACGTAACATGGACAGTATACACAAAATCATCCATTTTAAACTTGAGAGCCAGATTAAGTTCCCCTTCATCCTTCTTCAGGACCTTCTTTAGGACTCCTAAAAGACACAACGTGCTTGAGGTGCGGGGATTTACAGCCCAGGGGGATCAACTTAATGGGAGACGCAAGCTGCCCGTGTCGAGCCAGCTCTCTCTCCAACAACTCGTTTTTCAGAAACGGGGTTACATTAGCAGGGCCGTGGGAAGTAGGGGTGCTGAGGGTGCTGCAGCACCCCCTGGTGGAGGACAGGAAAACTGCACTTCCACAAGATTAAATACAAATATAATCCAAAAAAAAAGAATTTTCAGCCTTGATGTAACAACATTCATAATTAAGTAAAGATAACACCGTTTTCACCCCGGTTACGTTTTCCATTTGCCCTGTACGATGGACGCTGTAAGAGATGAAAGTGGGGGATGTTGGCTTATCAGGCGCCCGCAGCTCACAGCCAGCGTGAGAGAGAGAGATAGAGAGAGGGGGTGCACCGGTACAGGCGGGGAATGTTGTTAGCTTCTGCTGCGCTAACGGATATAAGAAGCTGTTTCTACAATAATGTGGAGGGAGGGCTCTCCTGTCAGACTGAGAGGCTCAGTGAGGTAAAGGACTCTGAGGTCTTAGATAGTTCACTTTAGTCTAAGTTATCTCAGTGAGTCTCAAACGTTTTGATCACAATTTATGTAAACAAATATTTCCAAGGCACTCCTTTATAATTATTAGGATAAATAAAAACAGGTTTGAAATCATTCCAATGTATACTATAGGACAGTAAACCAAAAATATTGTTTAAAACTGGAGATATTTAACAATATGCATAAATTAATTAATGTTAACTGATAAAATGATATAAATGAACCACAAAAATAAAACAAGTTAGCCTACATTTATTTGTTATTGGCTATGGGTTATTGGATATGTTCACATACTTATTTGATTATTAAAATGCAAACCGATCTTTTTAATATGGGTGTTTAGAGTTGTACCCACTAGATCAGTCTCTAGTAATTGGGTGCTCAAAGGGCACCAGATTGAAGCATTTTACTTTAAAATGTTAAAAAAAATCTTCCCGGGTGCCACCCCCGGACCCCCCTAGAGGATGTTAAGTCCACCCCCCAATTAAAACATGTTCAGGCAATACTAAATACATTTGAAGCCTTTTTATATAAGCTGTCCACAATATCAATACGTTTCTCTGTTTGTAGTGTATTGGTCTTTTGTAGAGGTTTTTTCATTGCCAGCTAAAATCTTGCCTAGGGCAGCAAATTGGTGAAAACCGGCCCTGGTGTCATCCCCACAGCACCCCCCATTTGAAACATGTTCCCACGGCTATGTACATTAGAGATGATTACTTTTTTAGCTGGAGTGACAAGGGGTAGCACAGGTAACAGCGTCCCTTTAATCACTAGCCCGCTCTCCAACAGCTGGTTAGCTTTCTCCGTGCAGTCTAAAAAAAATAACCACTGTGAAGAAACACACTCCTCAATGTCAGTTTCGGTGATTTATTGACAAGGATGACGACACCCTAAAACAGAATAATGCAGCAAGATAAGCTGACAAAGTATTACATCCATGCAATTCAATCAACACAAATATATACCATGAAACAGAGTATAGTAGTATAATAGTATAATATATATATAGTATAATATATGGTATAATATAATAGTGGAAACAGTCTTACATGAATGAGTGGACGAACGTCTCAACTCGAGGCGGAGTGCATGAACAATGTTTGAACTAAAATGGCCGCTCGGCACTTCCGGGTCAGAGCACGGCATAACCGGGCAGCGACAGCAGTGACACTGCCCTCTAGTGGCCGGCGATAAACTCTTCATCCCCCCCAGACCGGAAAGCTATGGGCCGGAATAGGTTAACGGTCTACATCCCGTATCCAGCTGCCAGACTCGGGCTCGTAACGTGCAGGCGGCCTCCTCAAGCGGTCCGGCCGAGTCGGCTGGGGCAGCGTCGGCGGCGACTGCGGCACCGGGAGCGGTGCACCCAGGAAGGCACCCGTAGGAACAGCGAGGTCAGAGGACGCCCCATCAGCAGGCGTCGGTGGGGAAGCGCCAATAGCCGAGTCGCGGGGCCCGACAGCCGGCCGCTGAGCAATCCCCTGGGGCGTCGCCCAGCCCGGGTGGATAGGTGGGGGCTGATGACCCAGGGCAGCGGGCGGCGGCGACGGCGCAGCTGACTGCTCGCGGGCGCAGGGTGTGGCCGGCGTGTAGGCACGGAGGAACCGCCGGTTGCGCAGTGTCAGACGTCCCGAACCGTCAACCCTGACCCGATACTGGTCGTGGCCCGGCGACTTCACCACGATCCCCGACCTGTCCCATTTGTGGGGGCTCGGGCCTTGCTGGTTCTGGAGGAATACCCTTTCGCCGAGTGCCAATGGGCGGAGCGGTCTCGAGTGAGTCCCCAGAGACTCGGTGGTACGGGACATACGGGTCCGAAGGGCGTCCTCCTTCGCCGCCCATGCCTCGCGCCATAGCAGGCGGATATGCGGGTTCGAGAACTTCTCGAGGCGGTTCACGAAGGAGAGCGAGCCACGAAGTGGGCGGCCGAAGATGATCTGTGCTGGCGAGAGGTCGCAGTCGGGGTCAGGCGTGTTACGCAACTGCAGCATAGCGCGCAGGAAGCGGTCCTGATCAAGGCTGCCCGACGGGCCGGTGTTGGACATCAAGAGGCGCTTAGCAGTCTTAACCGCAACCTCCGCCCTCCCATTCGACTGCGGAAAGCTAACGGAAGACACACGGTGTTCGACGTGCCATAAGCGGAGGAAGTCCTCGGTGTGGCTCGCCTTGAATTCCGGACCACCGTCGCTCGAGAGCTCCTCCGGTACGCCGAAGGTGGCGAAGAACGACCGGAGGTGTTGGACCAGGCCAGCTGAGCCCGCCAGGGCAGTACCCGCCGTAGAGCTCAGGACCTCTACCCAGCCCGAGAGCCGATCCCCGACAACTAGGTAGTGACGGCCCCCATAGTCGAAGAAGTCAGCAAACACCGCCTCGAATGGCGTGGACGGGGGTGGGGACGGCCGGGGGGGTGTAGCCGCCTGTGACGGAGCATTGCGGTTGCAGTGTGCACACCCGTCCCTGGTGGCCTGAATGTCCCCGGACATCCCGGGCCAGTAAACTATGGCTCGGGCATGCTGCCCCATGGCTGAGGTCCCCTGGTGAGCGGCATGGAGATGCCGAAGGACCCTCCCACGGAGGGATGGGGGAACCACGACGCGGTCCCGATAGAGCAGGACGCCGTCCTGGGCGTAGACGGACTCACAGACCGATGACAGACTCGCCAGGGCAGGGTCGTTAACGTCAATCCCACCCTCTTGCTCGATGAGTTGGAGGAGGTGGCCGAGGCATCCATCAGCCGCTGTTTCCCGTGCGAGGAGGGGCCAAGAGACGGCTCCGAGCTCCCGTGCGTCGTCGCGGATGGAGGCCATGAGTGCTGACTCCATGGCGTCAGGCCCGCTCGGCAGCCCCAATGAGAGGCCGTTCGCTGAACCCGAGGGGGAAGGATGCCTCGACGTGGCATCAGCGGCATAGTTGCTCTTGCCAGGCAGATGCACAATGTCGAAGCGCCATGGGAGGGTGCGCTGCTTCAGTCTAAACAGACGCGAGTTTGTGATCTCATCCAGCGTACGGTCGCCAAAGATTTTCACCAACGGCTTATGGTCGGTGACCACGACGAGGTTGTCGGACCCCTGCGTGAAGTACCGCGTCTGTTCCAGGCCCCATGCCACAGCTAGGGCCTCTCCCTCGACGGCTGCATAGCGCTGCTCCGCAGGGGACAGGAAACGCGAGCCCGCGAGGGTGACCCTCCACCCTCCTGGACAGCAGTCCGGTATGCCCGAGGCACAGTGACAATGTTGCTGGAGCAGGAAGTAGCCAATGCCACGCATGGACCAGTCAGGGCGGAGGCAGGTACGCTTCTGCATGTCGTAGATCTCCACGCCCTCGCGGATGGCCTCCATTATGGCTTGCTTGGACGTCTGGAAGGCCTCCTCCAGAACGGGGGACCATAGGAACGCACAGCGTGGGCTGAGGAACGGCTTAAATGGAGCCATCGTGTCACGCAACTGGGCGTAGTTAGCCACCTGGTTGACAAGGCCGAACCAACTCCTGATGTCCGTCGTGGAGCCTGGGGTGGGGAAGTCCCGGATGGCGTCCAAGTATTTTGGGAGCGGTTCGATGGTAGATTCCGACACCCTGAAGCCAGCGAAGTCGACGCACCTCTCCGCGAACTGAAGCTTGTCCGGATTCAGCACGATCCCCGATCGGCCGACACGCGTCAGGAAGTCGATGGTCCTCCACCAGTGTTGCTCCAGGTCGGTGTCATAGTGGATGGTGTCATCCACACAACGTTCCTTGCGTTCATAGTCCGAGAGGACGGCGTCAAACCGACGGTTGTAGCCATCCCCTGACGACAGGAAACCCTGTGGTGCCCTGGTGTAGCGCCAACGGCCGAAGGGCGTGATGAAGGTAGTGAGGTGGCGATCCGACTCACGCAGGGGAACACTGTGGTAGCCGTTCCAGGCGTCCGTGACGGTCTTCCAGGTGCCCTTCGGGACGCGGCGTGCGAGGTGGAACGGGGACTCAGTGGCGAAGGTCTCACGTTGGCAGAACTTGTTGAGGGGGGAGAGGTCCACGGTCCTGCGGGGGGAACCGTCGTGCTTCCGAGTGACTACCATACGATGGCACCACGTCACCGGCTCGCCGTACGGCACGCGTTCAATGACCCCAAGGGCTTCGTCCCGCAGGAGGTCATCGTGAACCCTCCGCTGCCAGTGTAGAGGCACCGTAGCCGCGGTGTGGCATGCCTTAGGCGTAGCTGCGGGGTCCACGTGCATCTCGATAGGCGGCCCCTCCATGCATGGTAGTGCCCGATGGGGGCAAGTATTGAATGTCGACGAGGCATATCTCCCGAGTAGCCAACCTTTCATCCGGTTATTGTTCTCTGGCGTACAAGGGAACGGCAGTGCTGCGGGGCGCGCCGGGGGGACCGTGCGCTGAGGACATGAGCATTGGGCGTCCCCGGGGTCACTTGGCCCCACGCAGCCGCCGTTGGTTGACCTCGTCGCATTGATGGACAGGGGCTGGACTGGCGTGTCAGCCGTGTCAGGGCTACGCCTGTCCTTGGGCCCCCTTGCAACGTCGTCCGACGGGAAGTTAATGGGCAAGAGGCCGAGGTTGAGCAACGACTCGTAGGAGAGGTACATGGCCCGGACTGAGCTGCTCACATATACCATGGAACGGCAGGATGTAGTACGGCCCCCGCTGCAGGTCGTCGAGAGCCTAGCGAAGAACGCTCCCTCGATGGCTATAGGGGAGCGGTTGGCGGCCAACAGGCTGAGGCTGACGGGTCGCAGGTCGTCCCGCGCGAAACCGCAGGCCAGGAACTCCTCCAGAAACCAAAGGTCCGACTGCGCGCCAGTGTCTGCGACGGCGGATATTCGAGCTCCGTCGGCCGAGCCCCGGTTGCTGGTGCCATCCCTCGGCCCGACTGGCATGTCCATCGAGATGGTGATTAACGCCCGGGGGTGGTCTCTCAGCCTGGCTCGCCTCCATTCGCCCTTGGAGAAGATGTGGTGCTCGAGTATGATAGGTGAAGGCCTGTCGACACAGCCGTGCGACGTAGGGGCGCGGCGTCGGCGAAGGCTCCCGCGACGTCGGCCAGGGCGGGCTCCAGCTTGCACCGACAAGACCTGGGATACCAGCTCCGACCCCATGGCGGCCTGTTGACTGTCGGATGACGGCTGTTGACGCCTCTGTTGTCGGCGGGCCCTGTAGCAGCCGATGCACACCTGGTGAGGCTTAGGATTCCACCCGCGAGGCCCCTCCGTGAAGACGTTAAAGACGTTCTTACATTCCGGACACGAGGCACGTTTAGCCCCGTCCGCGGGGCTCGGGGCGGGGCTCGCCTGTGGAGTCGTCTTCAAGCGCCGGAATGACGACATGGCTGATAGGGAGGACGACGGGAGAGCGTTACGGGCCATCTCTTTGTTCTCGACGAGTGCAATCATGTCATTAACTGGCTTGACCAGGACGTCAGTTGTCCCTAGCGTCTCGCGGCGTATGTCCGAGTCATAGATGCCATTGAGCAGCACATCGCGGATAATGTGGTCGGTATAGTCCACGTCCTTACCACACTCGCATACCGCATTATATGCGCATGTCTCTGCTTTACCCCGCACTCTGGCAGCGAATGCGCGGAATGTCTCGTCGCGTTCCTGGCGTAACTGAAGTAGTTCGGTGCGCAGGACGCATGTAGCAACTGGGATGACAGCTAGGGAACGCATGACGGTGATCAGGTCTGGCAAGGGTCCGGAAGCGGCGTCGGGGACGGCTTTCAACAGGCTGTCTCCAAGTACAGGCCCAGCGCACTGAAACAGCTGGAAGGGGGCCTGTGCGTCCCCTATGCCTGAGCCGGCGCGGAATACATTCCAACGGCGGATGAACACGTTCCATTCCTCTATTGACACGCCCACATCAACTTTGGGCCGATCGAGTCTCGGGCCGTGAGGGGCTGGGGCCTGGGCTGGCGCGGCCATGACAGGCGCTGCGTGCTGGTGGCTACATCCATGAATCGTCAATATAGCAATGACGAGTGCTTCAGACAAGTCATCGGATTTGAACTCGCAGCCGGGGACAGGGCATCCAACAACGACCATGGTGTCGTCATGAAGAAACACACTCCTCAATGTCAGTTTCGGTGATTTATTGACAAGGATGACGACACCCTAAAACAGAATAATGCAGCAAGATAAGCTGACAAAGTATTACATCCATGCAATTCAATCAACACAAATATATACCACGAAACAGAGTATAGTAGTATAATAGTATAATATATATATAGTATAATATATGGTATAATATAATAGTGGAAACAGTCTTACATGAATGAGTGGACGAACGTCTCAACTCGAGGCGGAGTGCATGAACAATGTTTGAACTAAAATGGCCGCTCGGCACTTCCGGGTCAGAGCACGGCATAACCGGGCAGCGACAGCAGTGACACTGCCCTCTAGTGGCCGGCGATAAACTCTTCACACTGCACTGTTCACGCGGGAGGCAGATTTAATTCTGCCATATCCCACCACAGCCAGACCACACTCCTCCACCGACACACCGACAGGTGGAGAGAGCTTGATGGCGTGTAGGCGAGTCAGCTTCTCTAAACCAGCGCAGCTGCCACGGAACGCCATGCCGGGCGGCGTGACTGCAGCTGCAGCCGCTAGACAAACATATAGACAATCAGTGCAACCAAACAACATCACCAAAAAACACCAAAGTCGGTGAAATGATGCACAAAGACATAAACTATCACCCAGAGAAAAGTGAATTGTTAACAATGGTTTGAAAAGTTGTAAACTTTAAACGATTGCTCTCCGCTATACTCACCGGTCCACTTACAATGAGAGAGAGAGAGAGAGAGAGAGAGATTTATACCGCACCACACCCTCTTGGTGTGGTATAAAGGAGATCTTTGCCATCAGATCTCAGTAGTAAAACAAGGTAAATCACACATTTGGCTAAGGTTAGATCAAACCCTGGGCATAACTGACAGGAATCTATACGTGTGTGCTATTTATATACCCCCAGTAGATTCTCCTTATTTTGAAGAAGACATTTTTGAAACTCTCCATTCAGAAATAGCCTATTTTCAGGCCCAGGGAAATGTGCTTCTAACTGGAGATCTGAACGGACGAACAGGAATTGAACCTGATGTCATAGACCCACAGGGCAGCCACCATGTATTTGGTGAGCCCCCCCCCCTGTTTACCACACCAACCGTCAGCCATCGGAACAGCCTTGACTCTGAAATCAATCAGAATGGCAAAGAGATAGTGCATCTCTGTCGGGCCTTAGGCCTGTACATAGTGAACGGGAGGTTCAGAGGGGACTCTTTAGGGAGATTGACATACTCCTCAGCTCTAGGGTCTAGTGTAGTAGACTATGCAATCACTGACATGGACCCCTCCACTATCAGTGCATTCACTGTCAGACAGCAATCCCCCTTTTCAGACCACAACCAAATCAATGTGTTCTTTAAAGTCTCAGGTCAAATGAGTGACACAACAAGGGAACCCAGTAAGCTGTATACATTAAATCCTACTTACAGATGGGCCCCAGACAGTGGAGACAAATTCACCATGGCCTTGAACTCACCTGATCTGATGAATGACATGTCACTATTTGACCAAAATCAATATGTTCCTACCAAAGATGGTGTAAACATGGCCATTGATTATATCAATATGATATTTCACAAGGCAGCTATTAAAGCTGACCTTGTAAAACAAAAGCGGAAGCCTGTTAAAAGGCAAAACGCTGACAAATGGTTTGACCAGGAATGCAAGACCATCAGAAAAGACCTGAGAAAAATAGCAAATGAAAAACATCGGCAACCAAACAACCCAGCCTTACGCATTAGATACAATGACGTTTTAAACAAATATAAATGTACAATAAGGAACAAAAAACAAAATTATACCCACATGAAACTTGAGGATATTGAGAAAGCCATTGATCAAAATCAATTCTGGGATCTGTGGAGCAACTTCAACACAAAACAACCACAAGCATTAACCATCCAAAACGGTGACATCTGGAGAGAACATTTTGAAAGTTTGTACAAAGACATACCAATAAATCTAATGAATTCAGATCAATGTATTACAAAAGAGAAACTCCAAACATTAGAAGAAACTATTAAAGACAACCAAAACCCCCTTGATTTCACAGGGTGTCCGCGGGGTCTTAAAAAGTATTAAAAGTTGATAAATCAATTTAGCGAAAATTAAGGCTATTCAAAAGTATTCAAAAGTATTAAACGGCATTTTCCGAGGTATTAAGGAGGTTCACAGCAACGACAACATGAAACACCCTTTAATTTACTCAAACGACATTTCGGGAATCCCCCCAAGGCGGCCCCATGCCTAGCGCGCCGTAAAATGCTGCTTATTATTTTAAGTTTCGTTGCCTTGCTCCGCTCTGTGTGTGGGGGGGGAACTAAACGGCTACGGTAACGGGTCCCAAGGTGGGTAGACCGGCATACGCAACGCTCTGGGGGTTCAAAGGCTCCGTGTGTAAGCCCTATATGATCATTTTCTGATAACGATGAAATAGCCCGCCTCCCTCTCCCCACGTCTCCTGCTGCTGCTGGGCTGTCAGAAGAGGGGGAGGAAAAGAGAGGCAGTCACCGTTTATTAAATATTATTATATTACTATACAGAGAACAGAGTCGTTATCAATTCATTTTAAAGCTCAATAAATAACAAAGAAGACCTGTGACCGGCACTTTTCTAATTTTGTACGGAAGATTTAAACTTTAACGGACATGTTGACCGGCGGAAAAAAAATGTTTACGGAATATCTGCCGCACGGTTCCCTCGTTCCTTGGAAGAGGCGGAGAGGTGGGTGTTTTTCATCTGCTGGTGGACTACCTGAGAGATAAAGCAGGAGAACACGCCGTCCACCGCGGAGAATAAACAGAAGGGCAACCATGGCAACCATGCTCCGGGGTCTTCTTCGCTGCTTTTGGTGTATTTCGGGCGGCAGCAGCGCCACTTACATGCCTGACATGTACTACATCGTTTCCAGCATTTCCAGCAGTCTAGTGTGAACGGACACGTTAATGAATCGAATGCGTGTGAACGGAAGCCTTTTTTGCGCTTGCGTATGCGTTTTACCGTATGCGTCCTCTTGGAGCCGGGGTCTAAGCCAAACTATATCCGGTCACAGAGATCTGCTATTTTAAAGTAAAGTCAACATATATAGACCCTAAATATAGTCTATATTAAGAACGAGAAAAGTCTTAACATATATATCCTTTTTTGTAAACATATGACAAATGTGTGAGGGTGATGACGTCAGAGCGTCGTCCTATGTGCCAGGGCTTAGCCCCGGACAGCCCCAGCCCAATTTAACCCCTGGGTATTTGTGAGGGAGCTCCTATATGGCATTACCCCGCTGAAGCTCATCAAACATATTTCATAGTTTAAAGTTTTGTCAATTGTTTTGTTTATTGGTCAAATACTGGTTTCTAATGGTTTCTGAGGAGTTTTACTGGAATGAAAGAGCACAGAGTCTACAGAAGCAAAAAAGCAGCATACTGCATTAAACCTGACCTTCACAGAGAGGCTGAAGTTCATGTGGAAAGGAGGCTTCAGTAGTCTGTCTGCACTCGGTTTAGTTTTGCTATCTTACAATCAATATAGTAAATGTGAGGTAAAGTGTGTTGCCAATGTAACCGGTTAGAACTCAAAGTTGCGATGAGGTCTTAAAATGTATGGATAGGGTCTTAAAAAAGGTCTTAAAAGGTAATACATTTGACTTCAGGATTCCTGCATATACCCTGTTTCATAATGACTTGGGAAGAATTGAACACACAGACACAATCTCTCCGGCCAAGGAAAGCTTGTGGCCCAGACAACATTAAAAACGAAATGCTCAGATGCAGCACCCCAGAGATGCAGGGTACAGTGTTAAAGCTGTTCAATATCATATTGCAGTCAGGATGTTTTCCTGACATCTGGTGCAAAGGGCTCATTTCCCCCATTCATAAGAGTGGAGACAAATCAGACCCTAATAACTACCGTGGCATCTGTGTCAGCAGCTGTCTGGGGAAATTATTCTGTAGTATTCTAAATAAAAGAATACAAGATTTCCTTAACCAACAATCCATCTTGAGTCAAAATCAAATTGGCTTCCTTCCAAAACACCGCACCACCGACCATGTATATACCCTTCACACTTTAGTTAACAAACATGTACACCAAACAAAACATGGTAAGATATTCACTTGTTTCATTGATTTAAAAAAAGCTTTCAACTCTATTCGGCACGAAGGGCACTATTATAGACTTCTACCTGGTATAGGGGGCAAAATGTACGATCTGGTTAAATCAATGTATTTAGGGAATAAGTGTGCTGTTAAAATTGGAGACAAACAAACTGAATTCTTCACCCAGAGAAGAGGTGTTCGTCAGGGTTGCAATTTAAGTCCCACTTTATTTAATATATATATAAATGAACTTGCTGTTCAGTTGGATCACTGTGCTGCTCCTGGCCTCTCCCTCCTAGATAGAGAGGTGAAGTGTCTGCTTTATGCTGATGACCTTGTTCTGCTGTCTCCTACTGAACAAGGACTACAACAACAGCTGGACATAGTAGACCAGTACTGTAAGAACTGGGCCCTGGCAGTCAATATGAAGAAAACTAATGTCATGGTTTTCCAAAAACGCCCCAGATG
>NC_136908.1:41038085-41060585 GCF_949606895.1 Notothenia rossii | reverse complement strand
AATGGTTTTGTTAGACGAATCATACCTGCTGAGACATATTGACAGAACATTGTCTTGTGGAAATGGGATCAAATGTGAAGTTTTAGAGCCATTGCCAATCATTACACATTTTAGATAACATTTCTCTGTGTCCAACAATATTGCACTTACTCACTTCAATCAGGAGCTGACTTTTCCTAAATACATTTATTGTTAAGACCCTTTTTAACTGTAGCAATGAAAAGAAAAAACTGTAACTGTACAATTCAAAGTATTGACTTTGTTGTTATTTTATTTATTGGATTTTGAAGTATTATTGTTTGCTTTTGTCATGCACCAGCTGTAAATGAACCTGATGTGATTTATCGATACAGGTAATATATTCACAATGATAGAATAGAAATGTAATTCTGGAAATGTTTGAACAAAATGAAGAACCTCAAAATGCCATACAGTGTTAGAGTGACTGAGGTCCAGCTCTCCACCAAACTGACTTTTTTACAGGGAAAAAATAAAAGTATAAATTATATTGCTCCTGCAACAGCGTCGACCAGGGGGAGCCACACTCCATGTGATTCTACATGTTGATAAAATGACAGTAGATTCAAAATGTATTCTCATATATAATCTCTACTACACTACATCTCAGAGAAAAATATTTCATTTCTGACTGCACTACATTCGTCTGATAGCTAATTACTTTTTCAGACTATGGTTTTGAATCTGTCCAGAGAAAATATTTTAGATAAATGTGTCATTAATCGAGGTAAAAGTGCTTTTTCTCAGGTCTTCTGCAATGTTTTTTGTTTGTCCTTTGTGCATGCTTTGATAAATTATTTGTTCAATATTAAAGCATGGGAACATGTAAATTACGATGAAAACCGAAGAAGTAACTTAACTGTTTGGATATGGAATGACTGTAAATGCTACTCCATGTCTGAGTAACCATGATCATTTTCTGTTCTGTTCCACGTGTGCTGCTGTCACTAATTCTGCTTAGACTAAACATGTGATATAAGGAAATAAATAAGGTCATGTTAACTTCACAGTGAATCTGCGACCTCCATCCTATTCATTTAAACTCCTTCACTTTAAACTGCTGTAACCAGTGGTGGTTCTAAATTAATTGGGGGGCTGGGATGGGGCCAATAATTGAATGAGAGGAGCACATTTAATGCGGGAAAAAGGAGACAAAGACAATCTTCAAGATTTTAACGTTTTTTGTTTAGTATAGCGCATACAAAAATATAAATGCCATAATTGTTCATTTAGTAACAGAGTTTGTGTCTGTGACTTAGTTATAATTTTCTTGTTACTTTTTAAATAGAATTTGGCCCAAGATTCAGCACATTAAAAGGAGTTTGGGGTAATGTGTTTATGCAGCCAAACTTAGTTTGTATTGTATTTCTTATTATTTGTTGGCATTTGCTTTAATCACAACATCTGTTTTAGTAACTTAGTTTAAATGTATTACATTAAGGGAAAAAACCAACATCTACAGGTTACAGCACATATTTTGCTGCAACCGCATAAATTGCATTATCGTAGATGTATTATTTTTGGACGGGGGCCATGGGAGGTCAAGCACAGTGTTACAGTCACTGGCAAATGTTACCTGAGTTCCCTTACAGTTAAAGAGGAATAATCAGATTGCTGGTGCAATTTCAAAAACTGGAAATGCCAGGATTACAATGTTATTGCCTCCTGCTGTGAGGGAAGGAACCAAATGTCCTCGACCCCCCCCTGCTCTGTGTGTGCACAGGACAGACTGTAAATATAGGCTGATGACTGAAATACAATAATTATCTAATTGATGGTAAAAAATCTGAAAGAGAGCTGAAAGAGAGCTGAAATATCAAGCTGTGTCATGTGACTGGTTACCACCAACCAGAGCGGTTATGGCTAGAAAGGATCCGTCTAGTGTAAAACTCTCGCGAGAGTTTGCAAGTCACGTGGCTGAATGTTTACGTTTGGCAGGCAGCCTTTCAGTTACGATCGTTAACATCAGTGGGCCACAGCAAATGATCGTGAGAAGCTAAACTATCTATTAATTATGTCAATGAAAGGGAGTGTGATTTTTGAAATAGGGTTTTAGCGGTCTTGCTGTTCAAAGAAGAATGACAACACTGTAGATCACCAACACTATGGTTTATTTTTTATTCACAGGCAAGTCAACGTTGTCGCAGTAAAAGTCCCAAGATAGCTCCTGGTGCAATAAAATGTTCCCTTTCAGTGTTTTACTATTATCCTGCTGCATTAATGTGTATGTTGCATCATGTTACTGCTGTAGATGTGTTTCCGAGCCGCTCCAACGAGAGTTACAACGAGAACGTGACGTCATATTTACACAAGACGGATCCTTTCTAGCCATAACCCATCAGAGCCTCATAACAAACCGTTTGGCCACACCTCCAGGAAGTAAAGAGCACCTGACATGTCAGAAGATCCTCACATTCTCATGCATATATCTCAGCCACTTTCTGAGCTTTTAACTTCAGAAAATACTCTTTGTGTCTGTCCTGCGCATGTTTCATTGATTTAGTAGTTTGTACCCAGTGTCAGAAGTGTCCGGCTCCATGGCCGGTTCTGTCCCCACTGTGTCGGAGCTGTTCGCGGCGGCTCGGCGGCGGTACGAGCAGCTGTTCGGGGGGGATGCTCCGCTCATAGCGGTCTGTGCCCCGGGGAGGGTGAACCTGATCGGAGAGCACACCGACTACAACCAGGGCTTCGTGCTGCCAATGGTAACACCAGCACTATTCAGTACCACATCTGGATAACACATCTGGCACGGATATATTTATGTTTTGTTTGAGTTTTGTCAACTTTTCAGAACTCTGGCCTGTATAATCCATATGTTGGACCACATAACATGGAAGAATAAAGACATATAGGCAAAGGATTGTTACATTCCTGGGTTTATGGGAAACACAGAAGCAAAATAAACAATATATGAATGGACTCAATAACAACTTTTATACTAGAAATGCAGGATATGCATACATACTCATAAGGGAACAAAGACTGCTGAGTTTGCAAATAACTTTATTTCAATGTGTCATATAACAACTCTGCACTAAAACATCTAGAAGTAAGTAGGCCTATTTTGTTTTTACAATTTTAGGTGAAATGTGTAATTTGAATGATGGTAATGGTGCCCTACATCTGGATTGTTGTAAGGGCGTTGTGTACCAGAAGCTGTCAGAAATGGACTTTTTACCCACTTTTAAGGCTCAAGGACAAGGCCTAACTCCACTGTTGGACACTCAGACCGTGCACCCTGCCACACCTCACTGACTGTCTGTAATGTTGTATTAACAGCAGTCTTCCTCTCATCAGTAACATCATCATACTCCCTGATTTTAAAAGAGTTTGGCTAAATATTTCCTCTCTGTGTTTGGTGACTCAGGCGCTGCCCCTGGTGACTGTGGTTGTAGGGAGTCAAACCTGTGGCCGGGATGTTACCGTGGTAACAGCGACTGAGGATGCTGATGAGCCCCACAGAGTGGACTTCAACTTGCCTGCTGATTGGGCCCCGCTGGCTCCAGGGTTACCCCGCTGGGCCAACTACGTGAAGGGTGTCATCGAGCATTACAGGGGTACACAATGACTGTCAATAGCTAGAAAATCTTGATCTCGTCCTGCTTTGGTTGTACTTTGCTTCAACGTGTCTTTTCTCTGTCTGCAGCTCCTCCTGTCCCGGGGTTCAGGGCGGTGATAGCCAGCAGTGTCCCCCTGGGGGGGGGCCTGTCCAGCTCTGCCTCTCTGGAGGTGGCATTCTACACATTCCTGCAGCAACTCCAGCCAGGTCAGAGTCTGAGATCAGAGACAGAGCAGCGTGATGGAGCTGCACCAGATATCCATCCAGCATCTGTGCAGTAGTTAGACTGAATGCAATGTGACTCAAACACACCATGCTGCAAATCTGCTGCTTGATACAAAATGGATCGTGCACAGCTCCATTGTTGTAGATTTACTTATCTACACAGAAGTCTTTCTGATAGAACATAAGGAACTTTGTAGGCATTTGGTCAACATTCCTGTATGTTCTATTTTGCAATATTTATTGCAGAGATAATTAATACAAAATATCATTTTCCAAAATCATGTGACACCAACTCTGATATTCGGTGCTGTCAGGAAGGATTCCTAATAATATCAGAGATGGATGGTGTACAGAGATTTGAAAGGACAACCCAAAAGCAGCAAATTGATATATTGGTGTAGACTGACTTTGCAATGCTACAGTTTTTGGGCCAGCATGCCTTTATTGGAGATCTTAGAGTGAAAGGGGGAGACAGAGGGGAGGACATTGCCTGAATTGGCCCGCTCGGGAATCGAACCGGCCTACCAGGCAGCGGTGACTGCATATGGGCCGCCCCCTCTAAACCTTAGGCTCTCCGGCGGTCATATAGCGATATGACAGTTTTGAAGTTCTGCTGCAGTTTATTCTTTAAATAACTTTATTTCTACAACCATTATAGTTGAACTTAAGGTATACAGGCCAGGATTTTTGTAATTAAAGATGAATCTGCCTTGATCTTTCAGATGACGGAGACAAGGTTTCCAAAGCGGTGGCCTGTCAGCAGGCAGAGCACTCTCACGCTGGAGTCCCCTGCGGCATCATGGATCAGTTTGTGTCTGTTCTGGGCAGGGAGGGCCATGCCCTGCTCATCGACTGCAGGTACTTTAAACAGGGAGGGCCACGCCCTGCTCATTGACTGCAGGTACTTTAAACAGGGAGGGCCACGTCCTGCTCATCGACTGCAGGTACTTTAAACAGGGAGGGCCACGCCCTGCTCATCGACTGCAGGTACTTTAAACAGGGAGGGCCATGCCCTGCTCATCGACTGCAGGTACTTTAAACAGGGAGGGCCATGCCCTGCTCATCGACTGCAGGTACTTTAAACAGGGAGATGAATCCAACATGGCGATTACTTTTAGTCTCTTCTTGTTTCAAATGGTCTTTCATAGACAGAGGAACTACATATCTACATCAGGTACTTGTTTGTGTTTGTACATGTACGCGGGAAGGGGGGGTGCTGAGGGGGCTGCAGCACCCCCATCTGTTGGCGGAGAGTTGTAACTGCAACACTAAAAAGTTCACTAAACAAATCAATACAAAAGTTTTATTTTGAGTTACTATTTTTGAGTTAGCATTTTAGTGTAAGCAGTCTATAAAAAGCTTCACTATATAAGAGAAAGTGATCATGCGGTGTGCTTCTTCTGTTGCTCTGCTATAGAATAGAAGCTTGTCAGTGCAGACAAGATCAGGTATGGGAGTTTTGTGAAAGCAGGGTTTAAGAACTGGCGAAAGGCAGGGGAAACATTTAGGGAGCATGAGAAGTCCCATCAACACACAGGCCGTCAACAAACTGGCAGCATTAAAACAAACACCGATGAATGCACTGCTCTCACAAGCTGTTGCTAAAGAACTTCACCCCAAACTCTGACTGACTTCCCGCGTCCCTGTGTTTGTACTCAGATCCCTGGAGGCCACCCCTGTCCCTCTGGCAGACCCAGGCCTGATCATTCTCATCACCAACTCCAACGTGAAGCACTCTCTGAGCGGCAGTGAGTACCCCCTGAGGCGCCGGCGCTGTGAGGAGGCAGCCTCCGCCATGGGGAAGAGCAGTCTCAGAGACGCCACCATGAAGGACCTGGAGGGTGAGGAGTTTAGTTCTTATTCTCCTGAGCTAAACCTTGATATTCCACTTCCTTTTTATGTCCCCTGTCCTGGGTTAGCATCCTGCCTGATCCTATCCTCTTCCATTCCAGTGATGTCATTCTGTCTTGTCCCATCTCTCACTGCCCTGTCTCCTCTTGTTCCGTACAGTGTTTTAGTGCTAGACTGGCTCTGTGCAAAGTAAAAAAACACAACTCCCAACGAGTCATTGAAACCTTTTTTCTGACGGGGCCAGAAATTCAGTTTTAGCCTCCAGGCTATTGAGCGTGTGGACTCTTTTTATTTTACTGATAGCTGAGTGGACAGTGTTGTGTGGATACAAATCTAAACCGACTTCTTCTTATAACTGCCGCCTTTAGTCCGAGGACAGGAAGTGAAATGTTAGCAGAGGTACATTTTCTTTCTAAAATGACATACTTTTGAAGCTGCTCAGTTTAGCTAAAGCTGAATATATAACTAGCTATATAGTGGCAGTAGCCAAGGCACTTGTCTTTAAGCACATTAGTTTTTTAGATTTTTGTCTAGCCAGACAATGTGCAAGAGAAGTATTTCAACTTGTAGACAAAAAGGAACCATTAGAACAAGATAGCATGTTCATGTGTTCATCACTTTATGGTTGAAGCTGGTTAGGTGAAGCGTATTTTAATAACTTTGTGAACTTATGGGTAGCTCAACTGATTTTGACTCTTGAATGATTTGACTGATTATTAATAGCACCTAAAATACAAACATTCAGTCAGGACTATAGAAATAATTGCATGCTTTGCATTACATCTGAGAGTACATATGTTGAAACTACTTTGTTACATTTCACCACTAATAATCAGGGTTTAATGCAGGTAAATCTATGTGATGAATAACTATTGGGCTACAACTAATGGGCCGCAATCCTTATTGAAGTTCCAGCAACTAATGCATGTCTAGGAAACATACTGTCTGAACCATGGCCTTAGCAAAAACAGCGTTTCCTCAGCATACCTTAGCTGGTTTATTGGTTTTTGTGATGAAAAGCGCTCTGCAATTAAAGGAATACATTTACAGAGGAATCGGGACACAGGAGGAGGGGGGGAAGACTATCTGGGTTTTATGATGCAGTGGGCTGTCCGTTGGCCTTCAATTTGGAGGGAGGAACCTAGGGTGCTCCATTTCAAAAGAAGCCGTTTCCCTTTCCCAGATATGTACAGTACCGGTCAAAAGTTTGGACACACCTTCTCATTCAATGGTTTTTGTTTATTTTATTGTTGTTCTACTTTGTAGATTATAACTGAAGACATCACAACTATGAAAGAACACATGGAATTATCTAGTAAACAAAAAAGTGTTAAAAAAATCCAGAATATAATTTATATTTTAGATTCTTCAAAGTGGCTCCCTTTTGCCTTGATGACAGCTTTGCACACTCTTGGCTTCTCTCAGTCAGCTTCATGAGGTCGTCACCTGGAATGGTTTTCCATTAACACGTGCGCCTTGTGAAGGGTCCATTTGTGGAATGACTTGCCTTCTTAATGTGTTTGAGACCATCAGTTGTGTTGTGCAGAGTTAGTGCACAGTGGAAAGCCCTATTTGACTACTGTTGTAATCCATATTATGGCAAGAACCACTCAACTGAGTAAAGAGAAGCGACCGTCCATCATCACTTTAACAAATGAAGGCCTGTCGATCCGGAACCATTTCATTTAATTTTCATCTTTATTTCGAACAGATTTAAAAAAAACAAAAAACAAATACAAAATAATAAATGTGAAAAACAGAATACCGTATTGTTAGAATACAGTATTTATCAATATTCATAATAGTATTTATATATTCAACAAAAAATATATGAATTCAAGAACTTTGAATGTATCCTCAAGTGCAGTCGCAAAAAACATCGAATGCTATGATGACACTGGCTCTCATGAGGACCCCCCGGGAAAAGAAGAGGCTCAGAGGATAAATACATCAGAGTAATACATCAGACTCAGAAACCACACATTAAAGCACCTCAGATTAGAGCCCACATAAATGTTCACAGAGCTGAAGTAGCAGACAATCTCAGCATCCACCGTTCAGAGGAGACTGCGTGAATCAGACCTTCATGGTCCAATCGCTGCAAAGGTCCACGACTGAGGATGAACAACAAGAAGAAGAGAATTGTTTGGGCCAAGAAACGCAAGGAATGGACATTAGACCAGATTAGTCCAAATCTGAGTTTTTGGTTCCTGACGCCGTGTCTTTGTGAGATGCAGGGAAGGTGAGCCGATGGTTTCTGCATGTGTGGTTCCACCCGTGAAGCATGGAGGAGGAAGTGTGATGGTGGGGGGGGGGGGCTTTGCTGGTGTCACTGTTGGTGATTTATTCAGAATTCAAGGCACACTTAACCAACACGCTTACCACAGTATTCTCCAGTAGCCAGCTAAATAAAAATCATATTCTGAATTTAACACTTTTTTGTTTACTAGATAATTTCATATGTGTTCCTTTATAGTTTTGATGTCTTCAGTATAAATCTACAATGTAGAAACAATTACAAATAAAAAAAAAACTTGAATGAGAAGGTGTGTCCAAACTTTTGACTGGTATATATATATATAGATATAACATTTTAATGCAAAGGTTAACAAAGGAAATTTATTTATATAGAAGCTTGACGTAACATGACATAGCATTTTTAACCTTCCCTTTAGCGTCCAAAATCATAAATAAATAAAGTGAAAATTCACTCCAAAGTAATCTGCCTCTGAGGCCCCAGAAGGCGAATCTTACGCAGGGAAATTACACTAAAATAAAAAGGTACATTAACAATAAACAAAAACAGTAAAGAAAATAAATATTTAACTATGAAATAATATGAATCAATATATAGCCCCAACAGTCCCTATCCTTTCAGAGGCCGGCGACAGAATGGATGAGGTCACCGTCCGCAGAGCGCGTCATGTGATTGAGGAGATAAAGAGGACGGTCCAGGCTGCTGAGGCTCTGAGGAGAGGAGAATACAAAGAGTTCGGCAGGCTGATGGTGGAGAGCCACAACTCACTGAGGTACACCACAGCAGGTGTAGAGTCACTATTAGGACAGAATGTGGGAGGAGTGAGCTAACGTGCTGCTGCCCCCCCCCATCAGAGACCTATATGAGGTAAGCTGCAGTGAGCTGGATGAGCTGGTGTCTGTCGCCCTGGAGGTGGAGGGGGTGTACGGCAGCCGGATGACGGGTGGAGGGTTTGGAGGATGCACCGTGACCCTGCTGCAGGCCTGCACCATCGACAGGACTATACTGCACATACAGGTCCACACACACTTTGCCTCACACTGTGCACTGAAGAGATTGTACAGCTCTGAAAAACATCAAGAGACAACTTAAAATTGTTCTCAAATCTCAATCACTACATGTACAGCAGCCATTCCATTCCAGTGTCTGTTGAATTCCAATACAGAGAAATGTTGTCAGTAGTTAATAGAATAAAATAAATACAAAATAATTGGACTCAAACACATACGTCTGTAAATAGTCAAACCAGAGAAACTGATAATGCTACAGTGGTCTCTTCATTTCTTCTAGAGCTGTATGTGTAATGTTTGCCAGTTATCAGGAATATTATCAATAAAATATTTGTTGTTTAAGGCTTTAACATTTTGGCTAATAGTTAGTTTGCTCTCATACTGGGAGTTAGTGGAAAAGAACAATATAAGCATTATACATGCATTCTCAGTTCTTAAGACTGTAAAAGTTCAGGACATATTGCTCATAAGGGAAACTGCTGTATCGGGCTACCACCAACACAGATACAAACACAACTTCAGTTGCTTCTCATTCCATGTTACCATGTCTTTACACCAAACTTGCCTTTTTTTCCTACAATATGCACAAAGATTGTGTTGTTGTTTGCGTGGCCATTTTCAGAGAATGGGGTTTAACATAGGGTCCTGGGACAAATATGTCCTCACAAGAAAAAAGCTTTTGGAAAGTTTCCTTACCCTCATACTGTGTTAGGTGGACCTCACATTCTGGAAGATATTTTTTTTAATGTTGAAGTGAAATGCATCAATCTGGTGCACTTTGAGAGCAAAATGAATTTATGGACACAGCTCTCAACACCCAGATAAAAGGGAGCTGTATACTTTTCAATAATCCAAACATCTTTAGAATATGATCACAACCAATAACAAATCATTTAAACTTGTTTATTCTTATCTTATGTTACCTAGTTAGCATTCTTTCTTTTTATTTATGCATATTTTACTAAGCACCCCCCCCCCCCCTCTTTAAACTGTTTTGTGTTATTTTTACTGTCCTATAGTACACATTGGAATGATTTCTTACTTTATCTATATTAAATATATAAAGGTGTGCTCTCCCTAGCTCTCACGCGCTCCCTAGCTCTCTCTCTCTGTCTCGCTCGCTCACAGAGGCTGTGTGCTCCGTGGCGATGATGGCTTGCGTTAAAAAATCATAATAAACATATTTGTAAAGTGGGGGGACACAAACGGGATGTCCCCCCTGTCCCCAGTGGAAATTACGCCATGCGTGTGTGTGTGCGTCAAGTGCAATAAATAAATATGCAAGTTGCAGCACACAGAGTAAAGCTCTGCCCCTCATGTGCAGTATAGCTGGCACGATTAGGCTGTTCAATGGGGCTGATGTGTTGTGTAGGTGCTAGTGGAGCCTCGCAGCGGCGAAACTGTGGTGCTTAACTTACACTGTACGTGCGCCGCGTTTGCGCTTCAGATGAGGCTCCCTCCGCAAAAAGAGGCCATTAGAGACTATTGATGTGTGTAGTGAGTTTGGTAGTAATATACTGTACAATAGTGATTGAATATGATTGTATTCTCTTTTTTTGGAGTTGCACTTTGCAGACGGTCCCTGAGCACTCGTTTCTTCTCCGGCTGCGGATAGAGACCAATGTAAAGTGTCCAGCTTGGAGGACGGCGCATATTGGCTTTTTTTGATCAAAATGTCATTGTAGTTTGTTGTCAACCTTACCATGGTACTTAGGAGACGTCATTTGTGTCTGAGAACAACGTCTTGTTCATAAGTTATTGATCCGTGAAATCCGAATCTGCCAATATCGTTCCAACTTTACTGAACTCGGCCGCAAGGCGTATGGGATTAGTTTTGTATCATAAAGATAAAGCAACACTTTCTCAGAATAAAGCAAAACTATGAGTTTAAAAGAAAAAAAAAACTGAGTCAAGCAAAATAAAAGAAATTTCAAAAATAAAACTATAAGTCACAAACAAATCATTTGTGTAATCATGTAATCTATAAGTCTTTTTTCTTTGTTTTAACATAAGTTTTTGTTTGCAGTTCTTGTTTCTTCTTTCTCAATGATCAGACTTTTGCTCTCTCTGCAGGTCTTCTCTTTTACGCTCCCTCATCTTTTGATTGAGATTTTGACACAAATGTCCCAGGTGGGCGGGACTTTCAGGGGTGTGTCCCCATTGGCTACTCAGTTTTTGAGTGACAGCCCACTACACCACAGATCATACAGTGCAACTCATGAAGCAAACTCCGGATTCCACTCGGCCACGTTAGTGTTGGTGTCTCCTGGGGAGTTTTCATGAACATATCGGACTTCTCTTATGGATTGCTGTGCATTAGACTTGTGTTGTGTAGTTTATACTTTATTCCAACTTTAAATATTTTAATACCTGAACACACTGCTGCTGTTAAATAATTTCCCAATTTGGGATTGATAAAGTGTCTGTCAGGCAGCTACCGCACCCCAGCTGCCTGCATTGTACAATCGCTGGAGGACTGGGCTGTCACTCAAAAACTGAGTAGCCAATGGGAACGCACCCCTGAAAGTCCCGCCCACCTGGGACGTTTGTGTCAGAATCTCAAACAAAAAGTGAAGGAGCGCAAATGAGAGTGCTGCAGCGAGAGCAAAAGTCTGATCATTGAGAAAGAAGAAACAAGAACTGCAAAGAAAAAGATATGTTAAAACAAAGAAAAAAGACTTATAGTTTACATGATTACACAAATGATTTGTTTGCAACTTATAGTTTTATTTTTGAAATGTATTTCATTTAGCTTGACTCAGTTTTTTTTTCTTTTAAACTCATAGTTTTGCTTTATTCTGAGAAAGTGTTGCTTTATCTTTATGATACAAAACGAATCCCATACAAGGCGAGGCCCCACGCAGTCTGCGTGATCTGCGTGTAGGGAGGGGCTTTGGTCCTGTATAATAACGTCATATTAAATGCAGTCATTTGGTCTTTAGCAACAGCTTGTGAGAGCAGTGCATTCATCGGTGTTCGTTTTAATGCTGCCAGTTTGTTGACGGCCTGTGTGTTGATGGGACTTCTCATGCTCCCTAAATGTTTCCCCTGCCTTTCGCCAGTTGTTAAACCCTGCTTTCACAAAACTCCTATGCCTGATCTTGTCTGCACTGACAAGCTTCTATTCTATAGCAGAGCAACAGAAGAAGCACACCGCATGATCACTTTCTCTTATATAGTGAAGCTTTTTATAGACTGCTTACACTAAAATGCTAACTCAAAAATAGTAACTCAAAATAAAACGTTTGTATTGATTTGTTTAGTGAACTTTTTGGTGTTGCAGTTACAACTCTCCGCCAACAGATGGGGGTGCTGCAGCCCCCTCAGCACCCCCCCTTCCCGCGTCCATGGCAGTAAATCTATTCCTTCCAGAACTAGTGACATGAGGTAACTTTGCTTACAGAGACAGAACGTTTCTGAATCTTCAGTAGGAGGCTCTTTATCAGTACAGCAACAGTTCAAGCAGATAAATCAACTCATAAACAAGCTATATATTTGTGAGCTGCAGGAAACAGTTTTATTAATCATGAGCTGCGGGTCAGTGAATAAGACTTAAAACAGAAAGTAGTTCATTGCTATTCCTCTGTCTTTCAGATATTTGTTAGGTCTGAATATGTTACCCAAAAATGTTATACCTGTCTTGTGTTAAAAAACAAAAACAATTCTCAACAAATATTTTGACTACAATTATTTCAATAGTGAAATGAACACCGGTTCAGTCTCTGAGAGCCCATGATCTCCAGATGATTTAGATTCTCTCCTCTCATCCATCGCTTTCTTTTTGGAAAAGGGTGTTTTACTCTTGTGACTCAAAATATTACCCCTGACAGCAAGTAGATGATTTAGATCTCTATTTACAATTGAACATACTGTATGCTTTTTGTGGATGAAATTCACACACACGCTGACATCCTGTCAAGCTCTCTGAATCTTTCTCTCTGACTCTACTGCTGTCAGTTGAACTTTTTATGAATACCACCTACTTAAGAAGATCATGTTTGTAGAGTAGTAATGAACTTGTTAAATATAGACTCAATACAGGTGCAACAAAATCAGTTTTTCTATTTAGTTGTAAAATGTACTTTTTCAGTTTTTATAATTCTGTTTTCTGGAAATGTTCTGTTTTCCAAAGGGTATTTAAAATCAAAAGGGCCTGAGGCCATTGTTCAATTCTTCACTGTGGATAAATGGCACTTTCAGTCCGTCTGTCACTTTAAGGGATGCATTTCAGACAAATTGCTCAGTCCCCAGTGTCTTGCTCAGGCAGCTCCAGTGTGTGTGTGTGTGTGTGTGTGTGTGTGTGTGTGTGTGTGTGTGTGTGTGTGTGTGTGTGTGTGTGTGTGTGTGTGTGTGTGTGTGTGTGTGTGTGTGTGTGTGTGTGTGTGTGTGTGTGTGTGTGTGTGTGTGTGTGTGTGTGTGTGTGTGTGTGTGTGTGTGTGTGTGTGTGTGTGTGTGTGTGTGTGTGTGCGAGCGAGCGATCGGGGTGGTATGAACCGAGAATAAAAGCGAGCTTCGTGAAGCCACAAGTGTCCAGTTATTAGCATGCTAGTCCGGTCACTGTGGCCCTCCTTCCTTTCTGCTCTCAGACTGTGGGCCTGCTGTTTGAGAAACTTCAACAAACATGTGCATTTACTGCCAAAAATCACGGGAGACCCCTGCATTACTAGGGATGACTTATTTGCATGGCAACAATGCGATGGAAAAGGGCAGCAACCTGTTGTATGTTTGTAACTCAGGTTTTTAAAGGGTTTTCATCAGCTTTAAGCAGACTTGGCACATTTCTTCACATCTTTCCTAACGTGGCCGTATCCTGGATACTACTCCGGCTTGCTAACTGTCAAAGGAGACAAGTCTTTTTTGGAAACAAAAGAAGCAGTTGAAACCTCCACATCTCCCAGTCCTCAGCATTCCTGACCACAGCAGAAGGATCCTCCAACAACAACAGAGAAGCTCCGCAGGACCACAAAGAGCCACAGCTTTCCTCCAGGATGCTCAACCTCAACTCATCGGATGAGAACAGCAACAGGAGCTCTCTGCAGGACCCGGTGTCTCTGAACGTAGGGGGGGAGATTTACACCACCACCCTGGACACTCTGACCCGCTGTCAAGACTCCATGCTGGGGGCCATGTTCACCGGGCAGATCCCCGTGCTGAGAGACAGCAGAGGTAATGTCTTCATCGACCGTGACGGGAAAGTCTTCCGGTACATTCTGAATTACTTGCGCTCCAGCGCCCTGGACCTGCCCGATGGCTTCTCAGAGCTGGCACTGCTGCGGAGGGAGGTCGACTTCTTCCAGATACGCCCCCTGCTGGAGGAGCTCTGCCGCTACGAGGCAGCAGTGCCTCTCAGCCTCAAAGGAGGGCCCCTAGGAGCCATGATCATGGTCAATGTGGAGTCCAAGGTATGTTTTTTTAAGTAATAGCACAATTTTTGTTTGACAATACAAGTCAATGGGCCTCATGGTAGAACCACTTTACACACAATGACACTCCTACAAACAGGAGGGAACAGGTTATATAGCCACTTAGAGACATTGATCATGCAAATTATTACATCACAAAAGGGTTAAATTATTATTATGATGATGTTATTATAAATATTTACAAGAGGATTGTCCAGTTAAGAGAATTGGGCTAATGTGACTAAGAACACAAGTTCAAGTAATCCTTAAGAATAACAATGATCTTGTATGAGGCCCATTGTTTGAGTTTTAATAAATGTTTGATAATAATATATTAATTAACATTAGTTTACAATAGAGACAATTGTTATGATTCAGTGTTTCATCATAATAAGTGTAATCGGATGGGTTCCTGTCAGAATGATTTAAAAGCAATACACCTATATAGGGTTAGGTGATATGACAATGTTTTTAATGGCATATATCCATAAAGATTTTTTTAAATCGATAAAATTGCTTTCAGACAGGGAGCAGTTACAGCATTAGACTAGCTCCTCTGTTATTTCACTTTTTTAATGTGTGATCGGTCTCGACTAAAAATATTGATAAGAATTTTTTAGCGCCTATCACGGTGGCCTTCACCAACCTCAGGAAGTCTGGTAATGTTTACCATACATACAGTGTCAGCAGAGGGTGTTTGTGCATGACTCTGGATAATGTGCAGTCACGTATTTTTCCCTCTCCTTCCAGGTCCGCATTCTTCACTTTAACTTACGCCACGCGCCGGAGAACTACGAGCTGCGCACATGCCTAGTGGCAGCATTCACAGTGGAGCTCTTCTGTACCTGGAGAGCCTTCATGGCCCTTCTTTGTGAGCGCTTCTCCTACAAAACCTCCAAAGGTCTCACCAGCCCCCATCCATGCAACCCGAGGCAGAACCGGCTGAAACTGGAGTGGGTGCCGCGGCCCGAGGAGCTCCCGCAGGAGCAGTACAACAAGCAGCGCTACCAGGGGCTGACGGTGTGTAACGCCGATGTCACGCAGTCAGGTGACATCATCAACGCGCACCGTGAGATCACAGACATGCAGGGCTTTGTGGAGGAGCTGCTGAAGTTGTCTTTGGCTGAAGGCTTCAAGCTGGATCTGGTGACGCCTGATCCTGTGGAAATCCTCAACTGCACTTCGCTTCGTCTTATCAAATGCTAAGATCTGCGCCAAGGACATCAAGTAAAGAAAAACAGAATATGCCAAGTGGATGAAATAGGGTTTGATCTCTCTAGACACAATTGAACCAGTGAATCCAGTAGGTTAGGGTTGAGGTTAGCCTTTAATATGGGGTGTTTGAAATAATACGGAAATATATGTTTTCGTCGGTCTCTGTGTCTGTCAAAATGTCATAGTGTTAACCATAATGGATAACAAATTGTGTTAAATCTGGGTTAGCGCTTTCTTCTACGTCCAACACAACACTTTAGATCCACCTGTGAAATATATTGTTCATTTACTGCAATATAAACTATGCTGAGTAGTAGCACTCTTTTGTCTTCGTGTGTTTTTCTTGAGACCTAACAAATGTCTAATGTTGTTGTTTTACCTCCTGAAACATTTTGAAGCAGACATGGCGTAATTAGCTTGAAGTATTTCTCTCTGAACACAATGACTTTCTGGACCCTCGTCCCACCTTCAGGATGTCCAGCAGACAGCGGACCCTTCGGTCACTGTGAACAGCTGATTACTAACAGATCTGAAGTCTGTTTCCAGGCTTTATGCTAAGCTGAGAAAATAAGCTTGCAACTCTTGCTCCAGTTATTACTAAGAAAAGAGAGTGTCATCCGACTTTAAATAAGCAAATAAGTGTGTTTTTCAAAAAGTTTGGCCTTGTGTCCACTAGGGATGTGCATCTCCATCACTGAGGCCGATGCGATGCGATGCGCATCTCGATACGTTGCCACGATACGATACATTAACGATACCTTTGAAACACCAGGCGATGCGATACGATACGATTCACCCCTGTTGCGATACAGTTCGATACGATTTGATTCAACATTATGCGATTCGGGGCGATACGATGCGATTCAACACGATGCAAAAATAATAATACTTCAATATGGTACGACAGAGGATTTTTGTTTTATTCCTTATATGCAGCAAATCATACATTAACAAAAAAGTGCTTTACATATTTGGTACTGCACATCCCATCATGCCGTTTATTTTTTTACCTTTAAAAGCTCTCCAGAGTACAATTGTATAACACCTCACAGTTAAACAATGTAAGGATGCATTGCTCATGATTAACAATGTGCAAATAACAACTACCATAGAGCAATGCCCATACAGCTGCCAGCCTGATGTGCTTAACACTCAGAGGCTAACTCACCAGTGAGCAGAAAGCAGTGGTTTCTATCTGAACAATAAAGAAAACAAATAACCTTTCACAAACAGGTATTTCATAACTGCTTACAGTAAGGAAGACATTTAAATTATTATTGGCCGTCACAGGCTGCTGTAAGCTAAACACCTCTCTCTGACAGAAGACCTCACTGAGTGATTTAACTCATATGTCTCACTTTCAGGTTTCTCTTTTCAGCCGCAGACCCCACGTCGCCTCTTTATGTGCGTCGCTAAGTTCCTTGTACTACTTGTGTACTTTAAAGCGGCTCGGCATCGTTAACAATTTGCGAGTGATTTTTCAAGTTGACCGTCTGTAGTAATAGTGCCGCGCACATATACCATCAGGACGTTACTGATGGGGTGCGGCTGCGGAGTGATACTGTGTGTATGCAAGTCCGCATCTAGGACGGATCTATGTATCATGGCTGTAGACCTGTTAAGTAATAAAGATACCTCATACAAAGGTCTACGGATACCTTATTACTCTCCATGACCTGCGGTCAACTATATAGCATAAATGACTATTACACCGTCTTTCTTGAACAATCCGAAGTGTTGCCGAACGTTTGATTTGTAGGTATTTTTCGGTGCGCTGTGTTTCTCTTTCTCCTCAACTACCGTGTGTGTTGATAACTGAGACTCGTTCTCCGTAGTGGCGAAGCAAATATCAAAGATCGTCTCTGCTGAGCGTTGACAAGATGAGGGGATTTTATATGAATGAATCGGTTTTTTACCGATGCAAAGACGCTACGCAATCGATGCATCGCGAGTTCAACCCGGTTCAACCCAAACTGTAGCCGATGTGCACTCTTTCAACCGGTGCACTCGCATCTTGAAAGTTTATGCCGGTGCACCGATGCGAATCGGTGAATCTTAACATCTCTAGTGTCCACACATGTTATCTCTGAAGCCACAGCCCCGATGTGTAGTTAGACTTTTGAGGTGGTGTAGGAAGCGTAGTCGCCACAGTAGGCTCTAACCCCTTTTGCAACAACAAATCCTACACCTTCAACATAAATACAGTTATATTTTGTCTCTCAGTTTTTATGTCACTGACATAGTTTTGATTTTAAAGGCAAAGTTATTGCTGGCCTTTTTCAATATTGATATGAATGGAACAAATAAAATTCCACTTTTTGGGTTAGTTTTTTGCCATGTTCTCTCAAATAAATCTGTACTTATACTACTCATGTGCTCACTCCTGGTGGGAGGGCTTGGAATTACATTGTCAGATGATTTATGGACGTACTGTAATGTGTAACTAGTTTGCTGTATCTCGGCCATAGAATGTATAAAATAGGTCACATTTTAAAAGGAATTTGTCGGGTTGCAAATCCAAACCCTTTTTTCTCACTTTCTTTCCAGGACTTTGAGAGATGCATGAATGTCTGCAGCTCTTCTGGATGGACAGTCATGTTTCATATTTTGTATTTACATTCTTGACAACAGTATGTTCAGATGCAGCTTTAATGCTTAACACTCACATTAGGGGGTTGTTTTTCAGAAGTACCATTGGGTTAATGTTCTCATTGTGTTTGTGTTGTATGTTTGTGTGTTTTACAGGAGCGATACAGTGGAACCCCGACTTTCTACGTCACAACTCCTTCAGAGGGAGCTCGGGTCCTCAGTCTGCCCTGACCTTTATCAACACATCTCTGACTCATTCCTTTTTCATAGGCATATATACAGCATTTCATATTTGGTTTTTCTTCTCAATTAAAACTATTAAAAGTGTCTTCACAGTAAAGCATTGCTATGGTGACTTTTTATTATGAGATTGCAGCAACTCTTTGTATCATAACGTCTTACATGTTTTTTGAAAAACAGTCTTATAGTCTTATAGTCTTATATGGACTTTTTTAAAAGGACATTTTTCTTTGTTTCATTTTGAATATTAACATCATGTCGATATAATATTGTGAAAGGGTCTCTGGTAGTGATTATTTTCACAGTCTGTGCAGGCTTGTTGTTTTAGTTTTAAAACTAAAATCATATTTGATTTGTAGTTTCAGCATTCTTATCAACTTAATTTTCAGCAGCAACATGCATTAACTAAACCACTGTACACTACCGGCTTTAATAGCTAGAATACGGGATATAATGATTAACAGAATAACAAGAGGAAAGGCATACATAAATGTTTGATGATTATGATGATGATGATGACGATGATGATGATGATGATGATGATTGATGATGATGATGATGATGATGATGATGATGATGATGATGATGATGATGATGATGATGATGATGATGATGATCCTGTCCTGGCTGCTTCTTTTGGTTTTGGTTAATAAATCATTTGTGTTACAGAATATAATTTCCTTTCCTTCTTTAATTGTTGAATATTAGGTTTCATTCCAGACAGTTTGCATTTATGAAAATTAAATTAGCAATAGCAATATTATTTAAATAAAAAAATAAGGCTTTTTTTACCATAGTAAAAAAGGATAATATAATGCTTCTGGGAATTCCTCTTGTCGTAAACATCGTGCAGGTTAAAGACTGTATATATGTGCAGTCACAGAAAAAAATACTAAAGCAGATACAGTAGCATACTATGTTTTAGAAAGACTGACTGCTAGACCAAGGAAAGATATTGGAACGGAAGCAAACGCGGAAGTGGGGCGGGACTTCGCAAGGAGTTGAGTTTAACGAGGTGCACTTGAATGTATCACAAGGGAGGAGTTAGCAAAACAGTGAAGTTTAGCTTAGCAGGAAACACCGAGGCTACCGCAGCGGTGCGAAAAGAAAGAGCACCAATCCCACTTTTACACTTTAACTGGGGTGAGTCGTGATATTTCCTTGGCAAATAAGCTGCCTTTGAAACCAACAATACAGGTTTACGTCCTGGTAACATTTTCCACCACTTTATATGAGGAGGGAGCTCTTGGCGAACTAAAGCACCGGACACTGGCCGGGTGTGGACTCTTCTCCAGCGGCTGTGAACTGTGGACCTCTGCTGAGCGACGGCTCTTCTGAATCAGGTGGGTTGGGAGTTACCCCACAGGTGTTTGCTTGCTAGCAAATCGGCTAACAATAAATCTTTTTACAGCCACCAGTGTTTTAGTTGTGAACGCCTACAACTCAAGCTAACTTAAGTTGCTAGCCAGACACCAGTCTTCCATTGCTCTGGCTAGCTGGCTAATCTTTACTCACTGATGTTCCTCCAGGATTCAGGCAGCTCTTATAAATTAGGTTAACGTGCATATTTAAAAGTCTTAAGTGTTAGCTTTTATACATACATATTATATTATATTCTGCATTATAGCAACTCACACAATTGTGTTTGTCTAAGTTCAACTTCCATGAGTTTCTTTAAGACACCTGCTAACTTATCTCCCAAACATATCCTAATGATGTATGTGTACGGCTTTGTAATGAGCTTTACTAGTTTTTTTTGTGAATAACTTTCATTCCGAAAGTATCACATTGCCTGAATCACTTGAAACTCTGACTTTAAAACGCCTTTTTGTTCTCAGTGGAATGGATGAGGTTGTATCTAATGTCGTATTTGGGTTTGATGACTGCTGGTTAGCTTGTTGTTTACTATAAACCTACAGTAAACAATGAGACCTAGCAACACTAGCTTCTGTAGGCGTCAGCACACCTATGCATAATAACCAGAGAGGGGAGAAGTACTCGGATCTTGTACTATAGTAAAAGTAGAATGACCACAGTGTAGGAATACTCTGTTATAAGTATAAAAATATAGAAATCCTGCATTGAAAATGTTAATCAAGTAAAAGTACACGAGTATTAGCATCAAAATATACTTAAGGTCCCAAAAGTAAAAGTATTCATTATGCAAATTGGTCGATTTTAGAATAATATATATGATATGTTTTATAATTATTGATGCATTAAAGTGTTATCAAAGCTGGTAAAGGTGCAGCAAATTGAAATACTCAAGTAAAGTCTTGTATAAAGAATTCTACTTAAGTACAGTACTGGAGTAAATGTACTTAGTTTTTTTCCATCACTAATAATAATGGCAACTTGAGGAACAGTCCAGGAAAGAAAATAATTGAAGTTGATGGATAAACCAACTGTGTACATATCCAACTGTGACGTTTTCTTCTAGACATCACCAGGTGAATAGTAGTTGCAGAGAGTGTTGCATAATTACGGAACTGGAGCAAGGTGTGTCTCTAGCAGGTATGTCCGTAAGCCCGTTGACTCAACGGTCTGGTTTCAGGAGTGAGTAACTGGTGTATTTGGGGGGGGGGGGGGGTGCATGAGCAAGACGCGTTTCACCGGTTTGGCTAGTTTCAGGAAAATGTACAAAATGTAGGATAAAAACTACATTTTACAGCCATTATCACATGGTTTCCAATCAACCAAAGCACCTTCTTAGTTTGCTCGCATGTAGTACCTGTGTGATGACTTATATGTGAGTCATCTTGTTTAAGCTGCATGCTCATCCAGTACGCTGTAAATATATATTAGTTCTCCTGCCTCATTGAATTTTTGAATGATTATTTCAACAGACAACATTTGAATATACTGTTGAGCAAAAGCAGCAAAAAGTCCCATAATGAGGTCAGCACGCTGCTGAAGGACATGCGGAGTCCTTCCAACACCACCTGCAGCACCGCACTAGCCAAACAAAAAGCCTTTGTTCTCAGGAGACTTGGGGCTAGTACACCTGCATGGTAAAGTCCACCTGTTACTATTATGGAGGCAAAACAAATGGCCGCTCCCAAAGTAGTGCAAGCAATGAAATCTAGATTAGTTTTGAGCAAAGCAGACCTTTTCTCATCTTTCTCAGGTCTTGTAGGCAGAGCAAATATACAGGTGGGACTGTACTATTGTTGTGTTCAAAGAAAAAACTTTGAAATGGAAAGGTAATTTATCCAGCCCTACACGGTTGAGATGTCCGAGAGCCGTCCCTTGCTCTTAAGTTTCAAACCGAGCACTGGGCCCAGACTGTCACGCTGTGTTTAGTGCTGTTAACTGTTAACTTGATTCCTGTATTACCTCTCTCAATGTGCAACACATTATCTGGCAGGAAAAGATGTGTTTTCTGTGGTTTGCTAATGAAATGACATATGAAGTAGAAATGCTAGAGAATGTCCTCCTGCTCATCAGGCTTTACAGCAGATATTCCAGGACAGAGCACATTATGAGTATAGATAAATGCATGTATGTATGTAATAATGACTTGGAAAAGTAATGGATGAATTATTTAAAAAAAAAAGGATAAATCATTACATGCAACTCTTCATGTTGAATGGCTCTCGTATCAAAGTCCACATTAAAACCCACAGGCTGCTAAAATACTCTTGTGTATAAGCATATCCTGTACATTCTCAATGCTCTTAGAAATTAGACATGTTAATATCCAGAGGTGGGGCTGTATCCTTTGTAGAAAATATGTAACCTCATTACAATTGTTTTTGTCATATATGAGAGTAAACTAGAAAGGTTTGGTTGCAAGGAATCTGGGTGTGACCCTAGATAACTGTAGATGTTTAAGATACAGTTAACCGACACTGAAGTGGCCTTGACAATTAAGAAAAGTATTTCAAAGTAGCCAACAAAATATTAAAAGGAGACTCTTTATTGTTTATTCGTTACAAAAAAAGAAGAGGTGCAAGAGTGTGTCCTAAACCCTGAAACGAGTCGGCATTTTATGACTTCCGATTGGCTTGTCTTGAATTCAATGGTTTTTTTAACGTGTTTTTGATTAGCAGCACAAATCATTTTAACATTTTGTTGTACTACATGAATAATTCAGTTAATACCCCACTGGTGAATGTCTGAATCTTCTATGCG